>NC_085990.1:58002442-58037442 GCF_030014385.1 Trichomycterus rosablanca | reverse complement strand
TGATCACATTTGCTATGATGCTCTAATTCAGACAGTTCATGTGATAATAGTGGCATAAACTAAATCAGTGCAAACATATTTATTACAAAATGTTTTATTGTTATCAATCAAAATCAATTGAAGTTTATTATTATTGTTGTTATTATTATTATTAGTAGTACTACTACTATTCTTCTTCTTCTTCTTCTTCTTAATTATTATTATTATTATTTTATTATTATTATCAAAGCAATTAATTTAAATGAATAAATGGAAAATGGGAGATAAAAACAAATAAAGTCAGGAAGTAATTTAGGGCGTGGCTGCATTCTCCACCTGCAGAGTTTGTTTGTTTGTTTATTAGGATTTTAACGTCATGTTTTACACTTTTGGTTACATTCATGACAGGAAACGGTAGTTTATCTTCACACAAGGTTCATCAGTTCACAAGGTTATATCGAACACAGTCATGGACAATTTAGTGTCTCCAATTTACCTCACTTGCATGTTTTTGGACTGTGGGAGTAAACCCACGCAGACACGGGGAGAACATGCAAACTCCACACAGAAAGGACCCAGACCGCCCCACCTGGGGATCGAACCTAGGACCTTCTTGCTGTGAGGCGACAGTGCTACCCACCGAGCCACCGTGCCGCCCCACCTGCAGAGTAAACAAAGAGATTTATTAGGTATTTCTGCACATTAATCAGTACATGTGAAGCGTTTTTACACTGTATTTGAGCCATTCTGGACAGCTAAAATACAAAGCTTCCCTGAAGTTATGTTGCAGTCTTTGATGTGTGGTGTCTGTGGTTCTTATTTAATGGTTGAATTACTGGTATGTGAGAGGATTTCACAGTGAAAATCATGTAACAGCAGTATTTCATGAGGTAAATGTCAGTATTTAATATTCCATGAAATAATTTAACAGCCAGCTTGATTAAACAAAATGAAGAAGGGGAATTATATTAGTGTTGTGGATGTTTTTATTTAAACATTGTTTCAGTTTTTGTATTTTAAATAATCTTACTAATCAATTAATCAAAAACAGAATCACCAGATTGATTATGAAAATAATCGTTAGTTCCATCAAGAGCTAAGAAGTTCTATTGGAGGTCTTTTCTGCCAGATGCTGCCCACAATAGTTGTAACGTTCTCACTGTGTTTAGAGCCTCACAGAATAAACAATAGCCAATTAAAAGAGTCTAAAAGAATTTCCCAGAATATTCCTTAAAGGAGAAATAAGTACATCTATCTATCTTTGTATTAGATCTTTAATAATGCAGTCAGCAGAAGAGGGACACGTCACCCCGGAGGATCTACAACATGAAGGATTCCAGATTAAAATAATAAAAAAGGAAGAAGATGAAGATGAGGACGATGATTTCTTCTGTAAGTAAATATGAAGCAATGAGCCATTTCTCCACCAGACAGTGTGGTACAGTACAGTGTGGTACAGTACAGTGTGGTACAGTACAGCAGGGTACAGTACAGTGTGGTACAGTACAGTGTGGTACAGTGCAGTGTGGTACAGTACAGCAGGGTACAGTACAGTGTGGTACAGTACAGTGTGGTACAGTACAGTATGGTACAGTACAGTGTGGTACAGTACAGTGTGGTACAGTACAGTGTGGTACAGTACAGCAGGGTACAGTACAGCATGGTACAGTACAGCGTGGTACAGTACAGTGTGGTACAGTACAGTATGGTACAGTGTGGTACAGTACAGTGTAGTACAGTACAGTGTGGTACAGTACAGTATGGTACAGTGTGGTACAGTACAGTGTAGTACAGTACAGTGTAGTACAGTACAGTGTGGTACAGTACAGTACAGTGTGGTACAGTACAGCATGGTACAGTACAGTGTGGTACAGTGTGGTACAGTACAGTGTGGTACAGTACAGTGTGGTACAGTATGGTACAGTACAGTATGGTACAGTACAGTGTGGTAGAGTACAGTGTGGTACAGTACAGTGTGGTGCAGTACAGTATGGTACAGTACAGTGTGGTACAGTACAGTGTGGTACAGTACAGTATGGTACAGTGTGGTACAGTACAGTGTGGTACAGTACAGTGTGGTACAGTACAGCAGGGTACAGTACAGTGTGGTACAGTACAGTGTGGTACAGTACAGTGTGGTACAGTACAGCAGGGTACAGTACAGTGTGGTACAGTACAGCAGGGTACAGTACAGTGTGGTACAGTACAGTGTGGTACAGTACAGTATGGTACAGTACAGTGTGGTACAGTACAGTGAGGTACAGTACAGTGTGGTACAGTACAGTGTGGTACAGTACAGTGTGGTACAGTATGGTACAGTACAGCGTGGTACAGTACAGTGTGGTACAGTACAGTATGGTACAGTGTGGTACAGTACAGTGTAGTACAGTACAGTGTGGTACAGTACAGTATGGTACAGTGTGGTACAGTACAGTGTAGTACAGTACAGTGTAGTACAGTACAGTGTGGTACAGTACAGTACAGTGTGGTACAGTACAGCATGGTACAGTACAGTGTGGTACAGTGTGGTACAGTACAGTGTGGTACAGTACAGTGTGGTACAGTACAGTGTGGTACAGTATGGTACAGTACAGTATGGTACAGTACAGTATGGTACAGTACAGTGTGGTAGAGTACAGTGTGGTACAGTACAGTGTGGTGCAGTACAGTATGGTACAGTACAGTGTGGTACAGTACAGTGTGGTACAGTACAGTATGGTACAGTATAGTACAGTGTGGTACAGTACAGTGTGGTACAGTACAGTGTGGTACAGTACAGTATGGTACAGTGTGGTACAGTACAGTGTAGTACAGTACAGTGTAGTACAGTACAGTGTGGTACAGTACAGTACAGTGTGGTACAGTACAGCATGGTACAGTACAGTGTGGTACAGTGTGGTACAGTACAGTGTGGTACAGTACAGTGTGGTACAGTGTGGTACAGTACAGTGTGGTACAGTATGGTACAGTACAGTATGGTACAGTACAGTATGGTACAGTACAGTGTGGTACAGTACAGTGTGGTACAGTACAGTGTGGTGCAGTACAGTATGGTACAGTACAGTGTGGTACAGTACAGTGTGGTACAGTGTGGTACAGTACAGTGTGGTACAGTATGGTACAGTACAGTATGGTACAGTACAGTATGGTACAGTACAGTATGATACAGTACAGTGTGGTACAGTACAGTGTGGTACAGTACAGTGTAGTACAGTACAGTGTGGTACAGTACAGTATGGTACAGTACAGTATGGTACAGTGTGGTACAGTACAGTGTAGTACAGTACAGTGTAGTACAGTACAGTGTGGTACAGTACAGTACAGTGTGGTACAGTACAGCATGGTACAGTACAGTGTGGTACAGTGTGGTACAGTACAGTGTGGTACAGTACAGTGTGGTACAGTGTGGTACAGTACAGTGTGGTACAGTATGGTACAGTACAGTATGGTACAGTACAGTGTGGTAGAGTACAGTGTGGTACAGTACAGTGTGGTACAGTACAGTGTGGTACAGTATAGTACAGTGTGTTACAGTACAGTGTGGTACAGTACAGTGTGGTACAGTACAGTGTGGTACAGTATAGTACAGTACAGTGTGGTACAGTACAGTGTGGTATGGTACAGTACAGTGTGGTACAGTACAGTGTGGTAGAGTACAGTGTGGTACAGTACAGTGTGGTACAGTACAGTGTGGTACAGTACAGTGTGGTACAGTATAGTACAGTACAGTGTGGTACAGTACAGTGTGGTATGGTACAGTACAGTGTGGTACAGTACAGTGTGGTACAGTACAGTGTGGTACGGTACAGTACAGTATAGTACAGTACAGTACAGTGTGGTACAGTACAGTGTGGTACAGTACAGTGTGGTACAGTACAGCGTGGTACAGTACAGTGTGGTACAGTACAGTGTGGTACAGTACAGTGTGGTTAGTGTTGGGGTCAGAAATAATAAGAGAATGTGGATAGTGGGATTAGAACCTGTACTGTACCGTACTGTCCTGTGGAGAAGTGCTGCTCCACTCCAGTCTGGATTAAAGCAATAAGCCACGAGAGGCCGTGCGTTACTGTGATTTTAGCACGGGGATGACGTTTTGCCTAAAACTTCTTTCCCGTGCTAAAATCATAACAGTAATGCACGGTCTCGAGTGGCTTATTGCTTTTATAAAATGGCGGTCAACATAAAATACAATAAATACAACAATGTTTAATTCATAAATGTATTTATTGTGTATAAACTTACAATAAAGCATTCTTCCGCGACGCAACGTAGTTCGATTAACAGTGTTGCTAGGCAACATGAGGGCGAAAATAACATTAACTTTTTCTATTCAGTGGCGTATTAATATGGAATGATGTGAGGTGGTCATAGGTGTGAGTTTATCGGGGATTTTACAACGGCTTCGAACGCGGCTCAGCCAATCAGATTTTAGGACCGGAACTATCCGTTTTATAATTAAGCTTTAAATCTAACTAGGATTTATTTGTGATTGGAAATTAGGGATGCATCGATACCATTTTTTCCCAACCGAGTACGAGTACAAGTACATGTATTTTTGTACTAGCCGATACGATACCTATTTAGAATGATGCAATCTGGAGCATTATGGAACAGTGTAGTTTTTAGTGTAAAATAGTGCAGTGGAACAGTTGCTTGGGTTGCATCACTAATTGTAAAAAAAAAAAAACACCGCACAGACATTATTGAGAAAGCTTCTGACAAGCTAACGTTAACGTTCATTAATAAACGCACGTAATTAACGTTGTGCACATCATACATGCGATGCGATTCTGCTGATTGAAATATTTACTTTAAAAGGATAATACAGTCCGATCCCATCTGAGCCGATTCTATCAGCACATACATTCGTGGTTCACCTCGGTAAATCGTAAACGACTCTGAGTCGGCTCCCGCTCTGTGGTAATAAGCAGTATAATTAAGCCTGAGCTTTATAATGTAAGCGAGTCACACAAAATGTTCTGTAGTAGTTGGTGTTTATTTACAACCACAACATTCATTATAACAGTAAACACGGAGAGATGACTGAGAAAAGAAACTTACGCTGCGCTTAAAATGAGTCGACTCCTGAATCACTTGTATCGACACTGTGAACAGAGTATTGAACACAAACACGTCCTATAACAGCGGTCGCTGCTTTTGTAACCGGTTATCTTCACTGTTAGCTCTATTTTGAAGGTTTTTTTTTTTTCAAACGGAACTAAATAACATTAAACGTGCGTGTGAGCGTGGTCAGTGAGAATAATTCAGTCTGTCTCCCGTGGGTGAAAAATGAATTGCTTTAGTTTTAGAAGTAAGAAGCCCCCCGGTCAGGCACTCGCGCCCCACAGGTTGAAAATCCCTGCGTTAACGCAGCAACGTGCACTAGGCACACGTATCGGATGTTTAGTATCGGAGCCTCGTTTGCGAGTACGAGTACGAGTTAATGAGTGCGGTATCGGGCTAATACCCGATACTAGTATCGGTACTCATGCATCTCTATTGGAAAACCAAACCAACAATTTTACATTTCCTCCAGTTGTTGAGTTTCTTCTTCACATGTTGATGGAATTTCAGGTGAAGGATCTTTAATCCCTGTGGAACAAGACATGGAACTCTTCTCCTCAGTGGACCAACAGTGTGGAGGTTTCCAGATGAAGCCTGTGAAGAAGGAAGAACCTGAAGATACAGATGAACTCAGTAAGACTTTTTATCTGCAGAAAAATCACATTTTTATTTAATAAAGTTTTATTTTGTGACCTTATTTTTGCTCCAGGAATTTAAATTGTGTCACTAGTCCTGCTACAAGTACCTCCACCATAACCAAAACTACTAGTACCAACACTACTAGTACCTCCACTACTAGTACCACTACTATAATCTTTGCCACCATTGCAACTACTAATTCATCCAGCTTAAAAAAGGAGTGTGCCAAAACATTAAACATTATAAAGGTACTGGCACACACTTAATGGGGTGCTAGATTCTCATCACTCATCCATATCTGTAGAGTGCTCATCGGGACAAAACTTGTCTATGGATGCATTGTCTGTGGATCAGCCAGGAAATCATATTTAAAATCATTAAATTCAATACACCACCAATGTATTAGAATGGCGCTAGGTGCTTACCGAACCTCGCCGGTACAAAGCCTATATGTAGAGGCCCATGAACCATCCCTTGAGTACAGACGTCGGAAACTAGCCCTCAAATACTCAGTTAAACTAAAAAGCTACCCGAACAACCCTAACTTTACTCAGACTTTTAATCCACCATACCCTGCTCTGTACGACAGCAAACCAAATGCCATTCCACCTTTCAGCTCCCGTATCAGACCTCATCTTAACGGATCCCCGGTCACTGCAGGATAACAGAAAACAAAAAAGTGGATCAGCTGGCAAGAAGAAAAACAAGTGAACAGACAACAGACCTCGAGCTCCCACCCTCTGATATCTTCATTCAAATAACAGCATACATACAAAACCAGTGGCAATCAGAATGGAACTCACTATCCAACAATAAACTGCATGAAATTTGTCCAAATGTAATATTAAACAAACTTCCTTTTCTGGAAAAACGTACAGAACAAACATTGTATACAAGATGCCGTATCGGACACGCTCGACTTACACATTCGTATCTAATAAGGGGAGAAGACGCCCCCGTATGCAACATTTGCCAAACCACTATTACTATAAAACACATTTTGACAAAATGTGTTAAATACAAGAGAGAGAGAGAGAGAGCAATATCTTCACCAGAAACAATTCAAACATGATGATAAACTTTCTTACGAATACAAACTTAAGGACTTGCTTATAAACCCAATAAGTCACTGAACTAATACAAAGTTTTCATACAAAAAACAGGTCCTGCCTTGAAAATCACTCACCAGAGTGAACAAGGTGTTATAAAAACCAAACAAACAACTACTACTAATACCACCACCAGTATAACTAAACCTACAGTGTATCACAAAAGTGAGTACACCCCTCACATTTCTGCAAATATTTTATTATATCTTTTCATGGGACAACACTATAGAAATGAAACTTGGATATAACTTAGAGTAGTCAGTGTACAGTTTGTATAACAGTGTAGATTTACTGTCTTCTGAAAATAACTCAACACACAGCCATTAATGTCTAAATAGCTGCAACATAAGTGAGTACACCCCACAGTGAACATGTCCAAATTGTGCCCAAATGTGTCAATATTTTGTGTGACCACCATTATTATCCAGCACTGCCTTAACCCTCCTGGGCATGGAATTCACCAGAGCTGCACAGGTTGCTACTGGAATCCTCTTCCACTCCTCCATGATGACATCACGGAGCTGGTGGATGTTAGACACCTTGAACTCCTCCACCTTCCACTTGAGGATGCGCCACAGGTGCTCAATTGGGTTTAGTCCATCACCTTTACCTTCAGCTTCCTCAGCAAGGCAGTTGTCATCTTGGAGGTTGTGTTTGGGGTCGTTATCCTGTTGGAAAACTGCCATGAGGCCCAGTTTTCGAAGGGAGGGGATCATGCTCTGTTTCAGAATGTCACAGTACATGTTGGAATTCATGCTACCACCACCATGCTGGACTGTAGGCAAGATACAGTTGTCTCGGTACTCCTCACCAGGGTGCCGCCACACATGCTGGACACCATCTGAGCCAAACAAGTTTATCTTGGTCTCGTCAGACCACAGGGCATTCCAGTAATCCATGTTCTTGGACTGCTTGTCTTCAGCAAACTGTTTGCGAGCTTTCTTGTGCGTCAGCTTCCTTCTGGGATGACGACCATGCAGACCGAGTCGATGCAGTGAGCGGCGTATGGTCTGAGCACTGACAGGCTGACCTCCCACGTCTTCAACCTCTGCAACAATGCTGGCAGCACTCATGTGTCTATTTTTTAAAGCCAACTTCTGGATATGACGCCGAACACGTGGACTCGACTTCTTTGGTCGACCCTGGCGAAGCCTGTTCCGAGTGGAACCTGTCCTGGAAAACCGCTGTATGACCTTGGCCACCATGCTGTAGCTCAGTTTCAGGGTGTTAGCAATCTTCTTATAGCCCAGGCCATCTTTGTGGAGAGCAACAATTCTATTTCTCACATCCTCAGAGAGTTCTTTGCCATGAGGTGCCATGTTGAATATCCAGTGGCCAGTATGAGAGAATTGTACCCAAAACACCAAATTTAACAGCCCTGCTCCCCATTTACACTGGGACCTTGACACATGACACCAGGGAGGGACAACGACACATTTGGGCACAATTTGGACATGTTCACTGTGGGGTGTACTCACTTATGTTGCAGCTATTTAGACATTAATGGCTGTGTGTTGAGTTATTTTCAGAAGACAGTAAATCTACACTGCTATACAAGCTGTACACTGACTACTCTAAGTTATATCCAAGTTTCATGTCTATAGTGTTGTCGCATGAAAAGATATAATGAAATATTTGCAGAAATGTGAGGGGTGTACTCACTTTTGTGATACACTGTATAACCACAACCACCACAACTTTTACTACAATCACTACGACTACCTCCACTATCACCACCACCACCACCATAACCAACACGACTATTACCACTACTATTACCCCTGCCACCACTACAACTACTACCACCACCACTATTATTACCACTACCACCGTCACTACTACTAATAAAGATTTGTTCTGGGTTTCATCACTTTTATGTGAGCAGGAAATGAATAATTTAGGATGAATCAGGTTACAGGACTTTAACACAGGATCTCAGTTTGGGTGAAAAATGTGTTTCCTTTTTAACATTTACTAACAATGTTTATTTATAGAAATATATTTGATTCTTTCTGCTTCAGAACTGAACAAGGATTTCTCCTGCTCCTCGTGTCCACGTTCCTCTACAACCCAAAATCACCTCCACAATCACATCAAGAGCTGCAACCATGATAAATATGAGACTCTGGTGAAGATTAAGACTGAACATGAGGATCTGACGCCCACCAGAAGCTCCAGTAATCAGCAAACGTCCTCTGGTACTGTCAGCATTAACACCTCTCTCAGTCCCACACAGGAAAAAGGAAACGTCTGCTCACAGTGTGGGAAGAGCTTCAGGTACCAGAGTGATCTCAAAAAGCACCAGCGCATTCACACTGGAGAGAAACCATATCAGTGCTCACAGTGTGGGAAGAGTTTTAATAGACAGAATTATTTCAAACAACACCAGCGCATTCACAGTGAAGAGAAACCGTATCATTGCTCACAGTGTGGGAAGAGTTTTAATCGTCGGAGTCTTCTCAAAATACACCAGCGCATTCACACTGGAGAGAAACCGTATCAGTGCGCACAGTGTGGGAAGAGTTTCACTTCACAGAATGTTCTTAAACAACACCAGCGCATTCATACTAGAGAGAAACTGTATCAGTGCTCACAGTGTGAAAAGAGTTTTAGTAAACAGGGTAATCTTAAAATACACCAGCGCATTCACACTGGAGAGAAACCGTATCAGTGCTCACAATGTGGGAAGAGTTTTAATCAACAGAGTAATCTCAAAGAACATCAGCACATTCACACTGGAGAGAAACTGTATCCGTGCTCACAGTGTGAAAAGAGTTTTAGTACACAGAGTTATCTGAAAATACACCAGCGCATTCACACTGGAGAGAAACCATATCTGTGCTCACAGTGTGGGAAGAGTTTTAATAGACAGAGTCATTTCAGAATACATCAGCGCATTCACACTGGAGAGAAACCATATCAGTGCTCACAGTGTGGGAAGAGTTTTAATACAGAGAGTTATCTCAAAACCCACCAGCGCATTCACACTGGAGAGAAACCGTATCAGTGCCCACAGTGTGGGAAGAGTTTTAATCAACAGAGGCATCTTAAAAGACACCAGCGTATTCACACTGGAGAGAAACTGTATCAGTGCTCACAGTGTGGAAAGAGTTTTAATCAACAGAGTAATCTCAAAACACACCAGCGCATTCACACTGGTGTGACACATTCAATTGAACCAAGGGTTTGATTTTTAATACCACATTACCAAACTAATCACCAAGTGTTCCTGTTAATGTAGCAGCAGCTGTAATGTTTAGCATGTTCACCTGTTTCTTTTTATTTTAATAAATGAACCCACAGTCTCTGCAGTCGGGTGGTACAGTGGCTTAGCAGGGTTTCCTCACACCTCCCAAAAACATACCAGTATGTGGACTGACTGATATAAATCCTTCTTGTGAGTGAGTGAAAGTTTTCCTTTAAATTTCTACATGTAAAAGTTCCTTTTCTTCTCATTTTTTAAAATATCCTTAATATCCCGAGTAGCAGCGGTGCTAGCACACAGACTTAGCATACGTTTCTGGCTGGTGAAGGTGTCAGGCTCTTTCAGATTGCTGAAATCAAACTGGAGTAAAACTCTACTGTAGGACACCTGAAAGGATTTCTAACTGTAGTGACCAGCTTGAAACAACAACTTACAGAGAACTTAGACTTGGGAAGACGAAGACTAAACTGAGTTGTTCTAGAGGTTTAAATTTAGGTGGATCTCAGAAGGTTAAAGCTTCTTTTTTTCTTTTTTTTAGACCTCAACTTCTCTTCCACACGTTTCTTTTCCTTTCTAACCTGATTTGTTCCAACTGGGTAACGCATTTCTGTTGCTCTGAAAGAGGGCTTTTGGCATCTCTAGCTAAAGAAACTTTAGTAAAAAGAAAATGAGATAAGAGCCAATAAAAGAGCACAAAATAAAAAACAAATAGGCAAAAAGGGTCAGAGCAGTTGTGGTGGCAGTTTACCTCACTGACGTCAGCTTATAGAGCCAAGGATTAGATGGTTAAAAGAAGATTGTAGTGGTAAAAGGGTGCCAGACAACTGGGCTATGACCAATAAAGTGGTAAAGGATTCAGCTAGTAAAATACTTGGTGTTGGACAGAGGACGAAAGAAAAAGAGACTTGGAGATGGAAGTGCAAAAAAAATGTTCAGAGGAGAAATAAAAGTTATATGGGGAAAAGAGTTGTGAGCATGGAGCCACCAGGCAGGAGTAGTAGAGGAACACCAAAGAAGAGGATTTAGGATGTGGTGAGGGAGGAATGCAGGTGGTTGGTGTGATAGAGGAGGATGTTCAAGACAGGACAAGATACTGAAGTGCGTTACAGAAATTATCCTTATATTTATCACAACTGAAGAGACTCTGGGTGTGTTGGAAAAGCTAACTCTCTCTCCACATAGACGCATTTTACATCATCCTACACGCGTCCTGAAAACGAGGCTGTTCGAAATCCTAGATGCCTTAATATTCTCACTAGTAAGGCATCTTAAAATTTTAATATTATTTTGAAAAATATAAAAACATGGCTGACGGTGCGGAGAAACAAGAGTTATTTTTAAACGTAAATGAATTATTATGGATTTTTAACTTGTATAAACGTGTACACGTGTTTTTATTTGCAAGTTCGGGCTCGTCAGCAAATTTAACCGTTTTTGGTACACGGAGGGAGACGTTATATTGACATGCTAGCGCACTGTGACTGACCACACTGAATTGTGTTAGCATACATGCTAAGTCTAAATAGTGTCGTTGTAGCTAAATAAAACCTATTATTAGTTATCAGCCATCATATCTGAGGTAAATGTTAATGTTCCCAATAAGACTGACCACACTGAATTGTGTTAGCATGCATGCTAAGTCTAAATTCTGTCATTGTACCTAAATAAAAACCTTTATTAGTTATCTGTCATCATATCTGAGGTAAATGTTAATGTTACTAGTGTTTACTGACCACACTGAATTGTGTTAGCATACGTTATTATTAAAACCATTATTAGTTATCTGCCATCATATACAGGTGAGAATTTCCTCCCCATTGCTGTCCCATCTGTAGGTAAATTTTAGAATCAAATTTAAAATAATTTCTGACCAGGTTCATTTCTAAAAGCTGCAAGATTTGCTCATCTGGTCGCGGAAATCGGGATGTTTAATAAAGCATCGTTTCTCTGCCTGTATTCCAGTTTCTGAATATTGTTGGTATTTAAGCTTTCTATATCAATGGATAATAAAGAAGCTGACGCTGGAAATGATTTACTTCTAATTTTATTAACTAAATCAAATGCATCTTTAAAGTAGCTCTTGTGCAGTTGTGAGATTAGGAAATAATCTATATATTCAGCTCTGTTGTAAGTCCAGTCCGAAACAATGGGGCGACCATGAGGAAGGGGACAGTCCATGCTTGTGGATCTTTATGGATTTTAGGTAATAAATAGAACTAATGTAGTCTAGGTGAATATGGTCCTAATAAAAATTGTTGCTGTTTATGATTGATGAAACCCTTTTGTTTTAAGTCCTGTGGGATATTGGAGATCATAAACTGGGTCCCTTCTCGTAATGAATGAGTCAATGGACTTACTGGTTTGTGTTGCAAAGCTGTCTATTAGCTTAAAGTAGATATCGAGCTTTATTCATGATTATATTTGAACTTTTATCTGCTGGTTTAATAACAATTTGTGTGGTTTTTTTTTGTACTTTTTGAACTGCTAGCCGTTGAACCGAGGTCAAGTTGTCCAGTTGTGTATGATTGGTGGAAGGTAAGTAACTTTGTCCTTCACCAGTGCCTCATGGTCGTCCCGGTACGGTGTAGGTATAAACGTCAACCCTTTATTTAATAAATTTTTTTGTGAATTTGTCGAACGAAATGTTTTATTGTTATAATTTTGATTTTGCACTTTGTTAAAAATAGAAGTTTAACTGGTCCATCCAGTAAGCCAGGATCTGCAACATGGTCTCCTTTGTCCAGTGGACTGGATCCTTTGGGTGTTGCTCCTGCAATGGGTTACACATCTTCCAAATAAACTCATTCGTTGTTTCAAGTTTTTCTGGTCCTTTATTTGTAATAAGTCAGAACAATTGAATAAATGGAGTGTAAATAAAAACATTCAAAAAGATTGTTGCTACTATTCTCCAGTATCCTTGTAACTTTTTTTTTCAATAATCTGTTCTCAGACAGAATGACTTTATGAGTGTGTGGACAGGGGCTCAGTTTCTGTAGGACCCTAGCCAAAAGTGCCAAAAATATGTTCCTGGACAACCTAATCCTAACTCTCCAACCCTAGCACCAAACCCTAATCCAACCCTAACCCCAAACCCTAATCCTACCATAACCCCAAACCCTAATCCAACCCTAACCCCAAACCTTTTAGACACCCACTACTTTGAATATCCTTTAAACCCTAACCCATAAATAGTGTGTTTGGATTAAGGTTATCTTTTCAATGTATATTCTTTTTTAATTAGATATTTTGTTTATTAACAGTTTTTGGAAAGGTATTTAAGTTATTAATTATTGAAAAAAAAAAAGTTCTTTTAGAGTAAACACGCCTCATACTTAAAAAGATCCCTCATTTCCCCACTCTTATTGTGTTATTGTGGCTTTTCTCCACCGGGTGGCAGCAGTAACGAATTTATAACTACTACAATATACAGTACAAAAAGTAAAACAGTATAAATATAAACATAGTTTATGTACTGGGGAGGGTGATATTACAATATGAATTAGTCAAATATAAATTATCAAATAAATATGAATCCATCCATATGTTATCCATGATGGATAAAAGCTTTTAAGGGTTTCTTTCCTCAGCTACCAACATAAACGTATCTAACTCTGTGCCAACCTCAGAGCCAGCTTTTCTCACCAGCCTGTCAAGCCGTGTAGTGTTTCATGCTGCTTCCCCAACACACCACAGTATACAGTGGTGTTCAAAAAAATAGCAGTGATTTTAAAATAGCGAATAAAGCACAAAATCATTATAATAACTTTTATTTCCATAAATGCAAATGCACTGAAAATACTACACTTTCAATTCTAAATCAGAACATTAACGACATTTAGCCAGTTTGTGTTAATCCTTTACAGAAAATTAAGAAAAATGAATATTAGGCTGTTCAAAAAAATAGCAGTGCAGCATTTTTGTTTAAAAACTCACAAAATGTATCAATAACATGAAAAAAATGTTTAAGGTTTCACTTTACTTCAAATTACTGAACTAATATTTAGTGGCAGAACAATTGTTTCCGAGATCTGTGTTGCATGGGGTCGACCAGCTTCTGGCACCTCTAAACAGGTATTCCAGTCCAGGATGATTAGAGTACATTCCACAGTTCTTCTGCAATTTTGGGTTTTGCCTAAAAAAAAACACGTTTCAGATGTCAGCCCACAAGTTCTCTATGGGATTGAGATCAGGGGATTGGGCTGGCCACTCTATTACCTCAATCTTGTTTGTCTGTAAGATGTTTTGGGTCATTGTCATGTTGAAACATCCATTTTAAGGACATTTCTTCTTCGACATAGGACAACATGATCTCCTTAAGTATTCTGATACATTTAAACTGATCCATGATCCCTCGTATGCCATAAATAGGTGTAGCACCATGGTATGATAAACATCCCCATATCATCATTTTGTACCACCATGCTTTACTGTCTTCACAGTGAACTTTGGCTTGAATTCAGTGTTCGAGGGCCGTCTGACATACTGTCTACGGCCACTAGACCCAAAAAGAACAATTTTGCTTTCATCAGTCCACAAAATGTTGAGCCATTTCTCTTTGGAACAGTCAATGTGTTCCTTGGCAGATTTAAACCCATTCAGGACATCTTTTTCTTAACAACGGGACTTTACAAGGAGTTCTTGCTGGTAAATTGGCTTCACTTAATCATCTTCTGTACTCACTGGTAACTTCAGATGTTCCTTGATCTTTCTGGAGGTGATCATTGGCTGAGTATTTGCCATTTTGGCTATTCTTTGATCCAATCGAACAGTAGTTCCACGCCTACTTCTGCATCTTTCAGGTTTTGGTTTTCACTTCAAGGCATTTGAGATCATTTTAGCTGAGCAGCCGATAATTTGCTGCACTTCTCTGTATGTTTTTTCCCTCTACAATCAACTTTTTAATCAAAGTACGCTGTTCATCAGAACAATGTCTGAAACAACCCATTTTACCCAGTATTTCAGAAGGAAATGCGCTATGACCAACCTGTGCAACATTTGCCCCCCTCCTACCTTAAATAAGGGCCAAAATTGACACCCGTTCTTCTGCAGAATGAATGACTTCACCAAGTGAACTCCTCACTGCTATTATTTTGAACAACCCCCTTTCAATCAATGCTTTGATTACTCAGAATGAGCGGCATGCATGTGTTAATTGTTGGGTTTATTTTGTTTTCATAACTTTACTACACTTTCAAGTGAATTTTTTGCTATGTAGAAATAGCATTTCTACTAAAAACAGTGATTTATCAGGTTAATGGTGTTGGACTGCTATTTTTTTTAACACCACTGTAGATGATGACACTGGATGTGACAGACTGGTAAAACATCAGCAGATTTGTTTTTTAACAGATTTCCTGTTTATATTGATAGCGCTGTCTGACCAGTCCAGTTTATTGTTTAATTCGTAGTAGGATGGCGCCGCAGATGGCTGCCTCGGTGAGAGCTCTCTATGTTTTGTGTTGGTTTTTGTTTGTTAATGTTATTTATTGTGCGTCAAACTCGGTCAGTTGGAGCAAAGAACAGTTACTGACCTTCAGAGACAATGTTTCACCAACTTTTATTCCGGAGTTTTCTCAAAATCCTTCAGAGTTTTTGGAAATCCTCACAACTGGTGCGCTGACTCTACTCAACCTGGCAAGAAAGCGGCGGAGAGGCAGACGAGCCGGAGCGCTCGTAAAGATGAGGCGACTTGGAGTCCAAACACCGTTACCGTCTTTTTTCCTCTCCAATCTGCGATCTCTGCACAACAAACTGGAAGAACTACTCCTGCTCAACCAAACTAACAGGGACTTTTCAAATACATCTGCGCTGTGCTTTACGGAGACCTGGCTTTCGGAGCTGACCCCGGATAGCGCGCTGCATCTCCCCGGCTTTCAGCTGCACCGAGCGGACAGGGACGCGGAGCTCAGTGGCAAAACAAGAGGAGGAGGACTGTGCTTTCACATCAATGAACGCTGGTGTAAAGATGCAACGGTACTGTTAAAATCATGCACTCCTCATCTAGAATCACTTTTCATTAACTGTAGACCGTACTACTCTCACAGAGAGTTTTCTTCATTCATTCTGGTCGCTGTTTACATTCCACCAGATGCGCGCACGAGAGATGCTCAGAAACTGCTGGCCGATCAGATAATGAAAGCAGAACGGGAGAACCCGGACTCACTGCTCATCATCCTGGGAGACTTTAACAGCGCAAATCTTACCAAAGAAATGCCGAAATACAAGCAACATGTCACCTGTGCCACAAGAGAAGGAAACATTCTGTATCATTGCTACACCTCTGTTAAAAATGCCTATCGCTCCGTCACGCGTGCGGCTCTCGGACATTCCGACCACAATCTCGTTCACCTCATTCCCACATACAGGTAGAGACTCAAAACTAACAAGCCTGTCATTACAACAGTGAAGAAGTGGACCAGTGAAGACATCGAAATACTACAGGACTGCTTTGAATCCACAAACTGGTCTGTCTTTGAGGAGGCGACAGACAGCTTGGATGATTATACAGACACTGTAGCATCATACATCAGTTTCTGTGAGGACAGCTGTATTTCTACAACACGGGTAAAATACAGCAACAATAAAGCATGGTTCTCGGCTGAACTCAGACAGCTTCGGAGGGAAAAGGAGTCAGCATTCAGGAGTGGAGATAGAGTTCTCTACAAAGAGGCCAAATACAAGCTGGAGAAAGGTATCCGATCAGCAAAAAAGGAATATTCAGAAAAGCTGAAAAGCCAGATTGCTGCTAACGACCCAACTTCAGTCTGGAGGGGCCTCGAAGAGATCACTAACTACAAGGTGCGAAAGATCCCCATTCTCCTGAATGACCGTCAACTCACCAACGACCTGAACGAGTTCTACTGCAGATTCGAATACAATAAGGACAATTCTCAGCCTTTCTCAGCCAATTCTTCATCCTCCTCCTCCACCATGGCTCTCTCACCTCTGTTCCGGCTCCTTTAACCATCAACGAGCGGGACGTTAACAGACTCTTTAAGAAACAAAAGGTGAGAAAAGCTCCTGGGCCAGACGGAATCTCTCCATCCACCCTTAAGCACTGCAGCAATCAACTGGCACCCACCTTCACTCACATTTTTAACAGATCATTAGAACTTTGCTCTGTTCCTTCATGCTTCAAAACATCGACCATCATGCCAGTCCCCCAAAAAACGAACATTTCTGGACTGAATGATTACAGACCTGTAGCCCTGACATCTGTAGTCATGAAGGTCTTCGAACGCTTGATCCTAGCCTACCTGAAGACCATCACAAATCCTTTACTGGATCCCCTGCAGTTTGCATACAGAGCAAATAGATCTGTCGATGATGCAGTCAACGTGGCCCTGCACTTCATGCTACAGCATCTCGACAGTCTCGACTGTTTGTGGACTTCAGCTCGGCTTTTAACACCATAGTGCCAGAGCTGCTGCAGGTCAAACTGTCCCAGCTGTCAGTGCCGGATGCCATCTGCCGGTGGATCATGGACTTTCTGACAAATAGGACACAGCAGGTACGGCTAGGAAAACACACTTCAGACCAGTGGAACCTAAGTACTGGTGTACCACAAGGCTGTGTGCTTTCACCCCTTCTCTTCAGTCTCTATACCAATGACTGTGTTTCTAAGGAACCAGCTGTAAAGATCCTTAAGTTTGCTGATGACACCACTGTGGTGGGCCTCATAACCGATGGTGATGAGTCTGCCTACAGAAAGGAAGTCGAGCAGTTGGTCTCCTGGTGCAGCGACAACCACCTGCTGATCAACACACAAAAGACTGTAAAGATGGTGGTGGATTTCAGGCGCAACGTGCCTATGGCTCTATGGCGCCTATGGCTCTATGGCCTTAGTGGTGGAGTCACTTAAGTTCCTGGGCACCACCTTATCCAGGGACCTAAAGTGGGAAAAGAACACACTCTCCATCGCCAAGAGGGCTCAGCAGAGAATGTTCTTCCTGAGACAGCTGAAGAAATTCAACCTGCCCCAGAGTCTGCTGATCCAGTTCTACACAGCAATAATAGAGTCCATCCTTACATCGTCCATCACCATCTGGTTTGGTTCCTCAACATCACATGAACGAGCCAAACTCCAGCGTATAATCAGGACAGCGGAGAGGATCATTGGATGTAGTCTGCCAACGCTTCAGGACATTTACAACAGCAGAGTGCTGAAGCGTGCCGGCAAAATTACAACAGACCCCTCTCATCCTGGACATCACCTTTTTCAAACTCTTCCATCTGGCAGAAGACTCAGGACAATAAAAACAAACACATCCAGACACGCTAACAGCTTTTTCCCCAGAGCTGTAACACTTTTTAACCACAGTTGTTCTCTTGGGCAAATGTTGGTAAATACTGTTTAACAGTCCGTGTGCTGTCGGGTCTGTTAAATATGTTCTGTGTTACATGTCATACATGTGTAATTGTCTGTACTATTATGTGTATTGTTTGTACTACTGTGTGGACTGTTGTGTGTATCATTGAGTGTATCACCAAAGCAAATTCCTCGTATGTGTAACATACCTGGCGAAATAAAGTGATTCTGATTCTGATTCTGATTCTGAGCTGCAGCACCAAATATTTGTGCTTCCTGACCACCCCCATGTCAACCCCTGAAATTGAGATTGGTTGTGGATGAGGCTTGTGCCTCTGGAAGCGTATCACAATCTCTTTTGTGTTAGAGTTTTTAGCCACAGTTTTACCTGCACCATGTTAATCCCTTCCTAATACACCTCCTAATTGCAGTGTTGTCTGAGAAATTCTGTATGTCACGTGATTTAGTGTTGTTCTTGACGTCACAAGTGTAGAGGTGAACAAGACAGAAGAAAGTACAGTTTGGTGCACCAATGCTACTGACTATCATATCTGATTAGCAGTCCTTAAGCCTGACTATAGTCTCTCTGTATGGTAGTCCATGATTCAGGTTACCAGGAACGTCTCTCAACAGGAGGTACTGGATAGTATTGAAAGCGCTAGAGAAATCCATAGGGGAGAGGGTTATGACAGGACTTGTGGAAGGACTCAGATGACAAGGAAGACCAAAAATAAGATGGATTGACATCACAATGTGGATTGCATGATGACATTACATGATAAACCCATATAAATAAAGCTCTAAATGACTTAATCTCATCTGCACATAAAGGGTGTTTTGTGTAAGGACAGCGGAACACTACTGCAGTATTGTGGCGCATCAGAATAAGGATACGGTGCATTAACAGACTCGAGTTTAGTACAATACAGACCTCTGTTACATTTAGACAGTTAAACTTAAGAACAAAACTGTTGTTAAAAAACAAAAGCTTTATTTTACCTGGTGTTTAGAACAAAGCATTTTCTTTATTATTACTAAATTTTTACTATCACATCTGTAATAGAAATAAACATTATTAAAGACAAACAACAATGAATGTGTTAAATTATGTAAAATATACATCACATTTAATACGGAGGAAATCTGACGAAACACACAATTTTGGTTACATCATGAGAAACAAAAAGAAACGATCAACAGTTCATGCATGAATCAAACATCGAACCCACAGCCTCGCTTTTACTAAACAATTATTTCCTTTATCAAATGTTCAAAATAACCTACATGTATAAAATTAGAAATGAATAAATATTCATCTTTGTGAGATCTAATTACATGAACTTGGATTTTTATATTTCATTTTTTTTCATGCGTCTAATGCAGACCAGGTTAATTGTTCCAGTTCTCTGTTCATCTCTAATGAATTTGCTCTTCCATCTTCAAATGCTGGATCCGTATTTGGGATCATAGGTTACTAAATTGTACATTTTTGATGCTCAGTTGTAGTTTGGTGTGGTTGGTGGTTACATGAATAAATGGAAGAGTGAAGGAAGAATCAGCTGCGTGATGCAGAGCAGCAGATCCACCGTCACAACGGCAGCAGAACCTACAAAAAAAAATCATGTTCATGTTTAAAGTTCAAAATCCATTACTGTTTAAACTACATTATACTCTAAAATACCTTATTTATGTTTATATAATAATAATATCAATATAAACTACTATATCATCATCTATACAATACTACAGTATCTCTTATTTACACCAGTACACCTGCTCATTCACAATGTAGAAATCACAGATCAAGAGTTTTGGTTCTTCTTCACCTCAAACATCAACATTGAAAAATAGGTCATCTACCTCAGGCTGGTTTAGGAATGTCAGAAACATTATTTTCCCAGCATCTATCACTGCTTTCTGTTCTAGTAGATACAGTTATGTTGGTGATTTAATAAATAATGTCTGACAGTAGAAAGAATGTTAATGATTAACTGATATTACCAACACTGTAGTCACCGTTTCTTGCTGTTGATTAAAAACAGCAGCTGACTGTTAAATTGAATCAAGTGCCGATGGTCCAGTTGTGGATGGTGGTGTGCATGGGGCAGCTCCGGTTCAGCTGGTAGTACTGGTGTTGTGGGGGTGCAGCCTCTCAGACAGTGGTATCAGTACTGTGAGTGAGTTACTCCCCAGTTTATGTCATACGATATGTAAACCACAAAATAATCAATAATTGTTAGGCAATCAAAAACAATAATAAGATACTGTAGTGTAATGGGTGGTGATAGCTCAGTGGTTAAGGTACTGGACTAGTAAACAGAAGGTTGCCGGTTCAAGCCCCGCCACCACCAAGTTACAACTGTTGGGTCCCTGAGCAAGGCCCTTAACCCTCAATTGCTCATCGTGGTCAGCTCATTGTGTAAGTCGCTTTGGATAAAAGTGTCTGCTAAATGCTGAAAATGTAAATGTAAATGTAATGGTGCTCGCTCAGTGGTGGATTCAGCACGGAATCTGTGCCTACCACACAGGTGCCCTCACTAGGTGAACTACCAGACGTGTTAGAATATGACCCAAATGCTCAGTAGTCTGATCGTGGAACCAATAATAAAAAACCTTTTTGAGTGGGATTTGAACCCAGTTTGCTGCATTACTGACCAAACACTCTACCACTCAACCAAGCAGGATCTATAGAAGATGCTTCAACTCAGGTGGGTTAACACCACTAGGCTCAAAAGAGGTACAAAAATCAAAACGGCATCCACAAAGATTCACATATACATCTAGTCATCATTCATCAGTGAAACTTTCTTACTTTACAAACATTTGTAAAAGAACGGGTCATTCTAAAGAGCTCCCAGAATTCCAGCGCGCTTCTGTATTAGGATTCCACAGCCACAACAAATCAGATTCTAAAATCTATTCACTCCTGGATATTCCACCATCAACTGTGTGTGGAATTACTGAAAAGTAAAAGTCTTCCAAACTCTCTTCCAGTAAAGGAAAATCTTTAGCATACCAAGACACTTTGTACAACTGTATTCTTCCAACCTTGTACAGTTTGGAGAAGGTCCTTTCTGTTCCAACATGACTGTGGCCCAGTGCACAACTAGGTGAGTCTGGTGTGGAAGAACTTGACTGGTCCACATAGAGCCCTGATCTCAACCCCATCAAACACCTTTGGGAAGAACTACAACAGAGATTGTGAGCTAGACCCTCTCATCATTGTCTAACCCCACAAATGCTCTTCTGAATGAAAGGCTAAACAGGAACAAACACTCATGTCCCCAATCGTAAAACCAATTAAAAATCCTCTTATTGTTGTACTGAATTACCTGATCTTAATGTAAATGCTGGTGAGAGAATATTGTGTGGGTGTGTGATATAGAAATGGCTCTCTGAGGTCAGTTCAGTACAGGACAGTGGCCTCTGCTTCAGGACATGAATGAATAATGGAGCTAAAAATAAAAAAGGAAATGAATCACATGCTAAAAACAGAGGTCAGGCCTGACAGCACTTAGCCACTGTTTGTTTGCACAGTGCTCACGGCTAAAGCAGGCTAATATGTGAGTGGTTGTTATAGTGTCGTCCTGGATCAATGCGAATCCCCCCGGTCTGGCTTGGCTGTGTATGTGGGCACCACCTGGGCGAGTGGGGGTTATGATGGTGCCCTGGTTCACTGTCCCAGACTGATGTCAATATGACCCCATTCTGGTTAACATTCCTTTATTTCTGTCCTTTTTCTGCCCTCGCTGGTGGCTTCAAACCAGTGGGAAATGAGGTTTTGGTCTGTAGATAAATGTGTGCCCTACATGTTAAGGGAACAATGACAGAAAACATGAAAACATCTTTTTTTTGTGTGATTGCCAGACCATAAAAATGAAACTGAGCTTGTAAAAGCACCCCAGAAATTCCAAAGAATGCATGAAGCTTTGTACGTAATAGAGAGAGAGTCCGAGAAGAATCTGGGCGATGGTTGCTTGTTATTGATTAACCCAAACAAAGACAACAAAGAACTTCACACATTGTATTGATTACCAAGACCTGTATGCTAAGTAATTATTATGGAAAGATAAAAAAAGGACCAAGGTCCTTGAGTGGGTAGAAGGCAAGTATGGATCCCTCTGAGGTTCTTAAGTAAAAGCTTAAAAGACCTCCTTCTTTACATGACCCGTGATGCATTTTGCTGATGTAAGTGGGATCAGAACAAAGAGCAAACATGACTACAACATCAGGCAAAATGAGGTTTCCAGACTTCTCCAAGCAGTATGGTAGAGGAGTCCACTAATAGGAATGAAAGACCTCATCGTCCCTGCCAACTCCACACGTCACATCAGCTGTAAAAGCTTTTTGGTGCTCCATTCCATCCACATTCATCATAAAATCAAACACCAAATTCACTGGATATCATGACCCAGCAGAGTCTGTAAAAAGATTCAGGCGCGTACACCAGACTAGATGGAATGAATGCACCTTTGCAGAAGCTTTGAGCACCTTAAAAGGAGCAAAAATTAATACAACGCAATTACTGACTGTCCTTTACTCAGGATGACCAGCAGCTTCTCCTGTAACTGGGGTCAAAATGAAGACATTTTGCCTGATGGAGTTTGAAAGAAAGCTGTGTGATCACTTCACATGTGTTGAAAATAGGGTCGAGAGAGGAAGAAAGGTTTTAAAGTTAGCCTTTTAAAGCCAATGATGGTCTCTGCTATAGAGCTACTCTCAGAATCTCTTTGCCTCTCCAGGGACGTTGTCTGCTCTAAAAGGGAGAGAGGTTGTTCATGGTATTCACTTTACATAGGTGGACCAAGGCGCCCAGGTGGCACAGTGGGATATTACGCTAGCAGCTCCGAGATTCTGAACTCCTCAGTTCGACACCGGTCAGCTGGGCGCCATCTAGCAGGCATGATTAGCAGTCTGTGCTAGGGTGGGATGACCAGACTATGTGGGTGTGTTCTTCAAACGCTGTTTAAGGACCCTGATTAACAGATAGATAGGCGCCTGTGTAGAGTACATGGATGGAAAAGGGTTCCGCTAAGGGCAGCACATGGATCGGAGGAGGCGTAAGCAGCAATATACCCACCTCACCTACAATCAGGGATCCACCAGCAGTGAAACACAACTGACTACGCTACACTGGGAGAAAATGCAGAAATAAAATAGAAAATAATAATAAATAAATAGGTAGGCCAGCTTGCAGATTTACTAGAGCATGACATACGTGTTTATCAGAAATATTGCAGACTAGGGAAATATTACCCTAACCCTAGTGGAAACGCTTCAGCTAGCTAAACTTAGTAAACTACTAATGGCTCTGGAGAGGGGAACTCTGAAAGATTACAGATGAAAAGATCTGGAAGGTTCTGCTTCTATATTCAAATCTATAAAAAGTTGTGATCGTTATTAATGCTGTTTAATCTTCAGACAAACTAGACATCATATCATCCAGTAGTAAAGAGGAGGAGAAGCAGGATCCCTGATACTGAGAATAGTGTACCACCTTTAAGACCACAGAAAGGTAATCGTAAACATGCACATATAAAGTTCTGCTTCTTCCTGGTTGCCCTGTATCATCTGTTTGCCAAAGAGATGAGAGGCAGACGAGGTGAAAGCTGTTGAGAAACATCTCATGAAATGCATCAGGGTTAGTGTTAGGGCTGTGAAGTACCTGTTTAGAAAGACTTTATGTTTCTGTATAATTGAATAAATGAAAGACTCAGAAATCAGAACCTTCGGTGTTTTATTATTTAAATAAAATGTAAGTGATTATTTATGAAGGTCAGTGATGAAGGACTGAACATGAACAGAATCTAATGTGATGATTTTTATTCAGTATGAACCAAAATAACTTAAAATGCTTCAACGACTGAATTCAGAATACAATATTTGACCAAATGGGCACAAATTCCCATACGCAGACATTATTTAAAGCCTTGTGAGGCTTCGTAGAAAAGCGGGTAGTGTATCTGAGGTTATGTAGTGTATCTGAGGTTATTATCTGAGGTTATGTAGTGTATCTGAGGTTATTATCTGAGGTTATGTAGTGTATCTGAGGTTATTATCTGAGGTTATGTAGTGTATCTGAGGTTATGTAGTGTAGTGTATCTGAGGTTATGTAATGTATCTGGGTTATGTAGTGTATAGGAAGTTATGTAGTGTATCTGAGGTTATGTAGTGTATCCGAGGTTATGTAGTGTATCTGAGGTTATTATCTGAGGTTATGTAGTGTATCTGAGGTTATGTAGTGTATCTGAGGTTATGTAGTGTAGTGTATCTGAGGTTATGTAGTGTATCTGGGTTATGTAGTGTATATGAAGTTATGTAGTGTATCTGAGGTTATGTAGTGTATCTGAGGTTATGTAGTGTATCCGAGGTTATGTAGTGTATCCGAGGTTATGTAGTGTATCTGAGGTTATTATCTGAGGTTATGTAGTGTATCTGAGGTTATGTAGTGTATCTGAGGTTATGTAGTGTATCTGAGGTTATATAGTGTATAGGAGGTTATGTAGTGTATCTGAGGTTATGTAGTGTATAGGAGGTTTTGTAGTGTATCTGAGGTTATGTAGTGTATCTGAGGTTATGTAGTGTATCTGAGGTTATTATCTGAGGTTATGTAGTGTATAGGAGGTTATGTAGTGTATCTGAGATTATGTAGTGT
Source organism: Trichomycterus rosablanca (assembly GCF_030014385.1). Taxonomy (NCBI): domain Eukaryota; kingdom Metazoa; phylum Chordata; class Actinopteri; order Siluriformes; family Trichomycteridae; genus Trichomycterus; species Trichomycterus rosablanca. Next base: position 58,012,483 of record NC_085990.1, on the reverse strand, counting down.
ATCTGAGGTTATGTAGTGTATCTGAGGTTATTATCTCAGGTTATGTAGTGTATAGGAGGTTATGTAGTGTATAGGAGGTTATGTAGTGCATCTGAGGTTATGTAGTGTATAGGAGGTTATGTAGTGTATAGAAGGTTATGTAGTGTATCTGAGGTTATGTAGTGTATCTGAGGTTGTGTAGTGTATCTGAAGTTATGTAGTTTATCTGAGATTATGTAGTGTATCTGAGGCTATATAGTGTATCTGAGGTTATGTAGTGTATCTAAGGTTGTGTAGTGTATCTGAGGTTATATAGTGTATCTGAGGTTATGTAGTGTATAGGAGGTTATGTAGTGTATAGAAGGTTATGTAGTGTATCTGAGGTTATGTAGTGTATCTGAGGTTGTGTAGTGTATCTGAGGTTATGTAGTGTATAGGAGGTTATGTAGTGTATCTGAGGTTATATAGTGTATCTGAGGCTATATAGTGTATCTGAGGTTATGTAGTGTATCTGAGGTTGTGTAGTGTATAGGAGGTTATGTAGTGTATCTGAGGTTATGTAGTGTATCTGAGGCTATATAGTGTATCTGAGGTTATGTAGTGTATCTGAGGTTGTGTAGTGTATCTGAGGTTATGTAGTGTATCTGAGATTATGAAGTGTATCTAGGGTTATGTAGTGTATAGAAGGTTATGTAGTGTATCTGAGGTTATGTAGTGTATATTATGTAGTGTATCTGAGGTTATGTAGTGTATCTGAGGTTGTGTAGTGTATCTGAAGTTATGTAGTTTATCTGAGATTATGTAGTGTATCTGAGGCTATATAGTGTATCTGAGGTTATGTAGTGTATCTAAGGTTGTGTAGTGTATCTGAGGTTATATAGTGTATCTGAGGTTATGTAGTGTATAGGAGGTTATGTAGTGTATAGAAGGTTATGTAGTGTATCTGAGGTTATGTAGTGTATCTGAGGTTGTGTAGTGTATCTGAGGTTATGTAGTGTATAGGAGGTTATGTAGTGTATCTGAGGTTATATAGTGTATCTGAGGCTATATAGTGTATCTGAGGTTATGTAGTGTATCTGAGGTTGTGTAGTGTATAGGAGGTTATGTAGTGTATCTGAGGTTATGTAGTGTATCTGAGGCTATATAGTGTATCTGAGGTTATGTAGTGTATCTGAGGTTGTGTAGTGTATCTGAGGTTATGTAGTGTATCTGAGATTATGAAGTGTATCTAGGGTTATGTAGTGTATAGAAGGTTATGTAGTGTATCTGAGGTTATGTAGTGTATATTATGTAGTGTATCTGAGGTTATGTAGTGTATCTGAGGTTTCTGTTTGTTTTTCTGTTGTCATTTTCTCCCCACATGGTGGCGCTGTTGCTCCTTTACTCACCATGCTCGTTCTGCTGCTGTCTGATGGAGGCGTTGGCGGTGCCCGGTGAGCTGGTGGCAGAGGTGAGTGAGGATGATGATGGAGGGATGATGACAGCTTTGCCCTGATCAGGAAGGTGGGTGGAACGTTCTGCACTCTTTAGAGTCCAGCGGTTCTGGATGTGAGACACGGCCTCCTCGGCCAGCATGCCGTCCCGCGGCCTCACCCTCAGCGTCGCCCGCACTTTAAAGTCCTGCGTCTCATCCGAATATAAATCCAGCACCCGGCACTCGTACACGCCCTCGTCCCTCTTCCCCACATGGGACAGGCTGAGCTTGTGGGAAATGGCGTTGCCCTGAACCCGGACCGTCTGAGAGAGTCAAACACATACAGAACCGTCAGGAACCTGGAACTGTGTGTGTGTGTATACAGATCCCTTCCCTGTTTGTAGAGTTTATTGTGTTGTGGATTTTATTTTGAATGGATTAATCACCTTTTTCTTATTACAACCCCAAATCAGAAAAAGTTGGGACAGCATGGAAAATGTAAATAATAAAAACACAGAGTTTCTGACATTGACTTTGACGTTTATTTGATGTCAGACAGGATGGAGCTGAGGTATTTGATCTTTTATCTGCTCAACTTCATTTAATTTATTATTAAACATCCATTCCTGCGTTTCAGACCTGCAACACATTCCAAAAAAAGTTGGGACGGGGGCAGTTTAGTGCTAGTAATGAGGTGAAACTAAATAATGATGATGTTAAACAGGTGATGTGAACAGGTGATTGTAATCATGGTTCGGTACAAAAGCAGCATCCAGGAAAGGCTGAGAGTCTCTGATGAATAAAGATGATCAGAGGATCCAGTTTGTCCACAAATGTGTGAGAAAATGATTGAAATGTTTAAAAACAATGAACCTCAAAGAAAGATTGAAAGGGATTTGCATGTTCTCCCTCTACAGTGCAGAATATCATTAAACCATTCAAGGAATCAGGAGGAATTTCAGTGTGTAAGGTCAAGGGTGCAGCTTAATCTGAACGCTCGTGATCTTCCATCCCTCAGACGCCATCAAGAACCTCCACTCAACACTAGCTGATATAACCACATGGGTGAGGGATTAGTTTATCAAACCTTTATCAGCTTTACAATACAGAGTTACTGCACTAATCATACTTAACACTTTACTGTGCAAAAAAGAAGCCTTATGTAACCATGTCCAGAAGCGGCGTCCACTTCTCTGGGCTCTGAGACATCTAGGATGGACCATCACACAGTGGAAACGTGTATTGTGGTCAGATGAATCAATCAAAACAAATAAAAGTTGTATTTGTTGATGCATGCTCAATAATCCATGTACACAAATCCACAAAGTTGAATCAGTTCATCTGGACACAAGTTTGTTGTAGAGATACGTTTCATCACTCAATCCGAATGACTTCTTCAGTCTGAGCTGGTGTTGAATACCCCGACCTTATATGCAGCTGATTTGCATAACAATGGAACCGGTGATCAGGTCTATATGCAAATCACAATGAGCATTAATTACAATGACCGTGTGTGTCTTTCACACATGATTGGGGTAAAGCTCCTATTACGCCGTTGTACGATGGTGAGAAATGTACTCTCAGGCCCCCTCCCCGGTTCAGCGATGGTCGTTCCCTCTTCACATAGACGGCCTCTTTGACTCCCCATTCAAACCAGCGTTCCTCCTTGTCCAGGATCTGCACATCTTCATCATTAAATAAGTGGCCGCTGGCTTGCAGGTGGGTGTAAACCGTGGAGTCCTGGCAAGAAGAGGTCGGTCTTCTATGTTGTGCCATCCGTTTCGCCAGTGGCTGTTTAGTTTCCCCTAACACCACATTCACCACATTCAGAACACATTTAGAACACCATGGATTTTGTGGACAAGGTGAAGGGCGTCATCATGGAGACGGAGGAAACAATGGTCTCGTATGATGTTACATCCCTCTTCACATGCATTCCGGTTGCTGAGGCAGTGGAGGTGGTCCGTAGGAAACTACACGGCGACCCCACCCTGAGCACGAGGACCACCCATACCACGGATCAGGTGTGCACTCTCCTAGAACTGTGTCTTCAGTCCACCTACTTCTCGTACAGAGGACAGTTCTACAAACAGAAACATGGGTGTGCTATGGGGTCCCCCGTCTCACCTATTGTTGCTAACCTGTACATGGAGGAAGTGCAAAAGAAGGCACTAAGGTCCTACTCAGGGACACCACCTACTCATTGGTTCAGATATGTGGACGACACCTGGGTTAAAATAAAATCCGAGGAAGTACCACATTTCACGTACCACATCAACGGTGGACAAATCGGTGGAAAAACACATCAAGTTCACAAGGGAGGATGCAAGCAACAACAGTTTAGCCTTCTTAGACTGTGGGGGACGTTTGAAAGTAAATGTGTACTGCAAACCAACACACATGGACCAGTACTTAAGGTTTGACTTCCATCATCCTTTGGAGCACAAACTAGGAGTCATCAGGACGCTACACCACCGGGCGAACTGCATCCCCACAGACGCTACGGCCAAGTATAGAGAGAAATCTCATGTCAAGAAGGCCCTGGGTGAATGTGGTTATCCCAACTGGGCATTCGTAAAAGCGGGAAAAATGCCCAAACACAGCTTCAGTGGATCGAAGGGAGGAGAAGAACAACCGCGGTCTAACACAAACCAGTGGTGATTCCGTATGTGGCGGGAGTAGCAGAACAATTGAGATGGATATTCTCCAAACACCGTGTTTCAGTTGCTTTTAAACCCCAGAACACGCTACGCCAGAAATGAGTTCACCCTAAGGACCGGGTTCCTTGACACAAACACAGTAACGTAGTGTATGCTGTTAGGTGCCGGGAGGATTGTCGGGAACTGTACATTGGGGAAACTAAACAGCCACTGGTGAAACGGATGGCCCAACATAGAAGACCGACCTCTTCTGGCCAGGACTCTGCGGTTTACACTCACCTGCAAGCCAGCGGCCGCTCATTTAATGATGAAGATGTGCAGATCCTGGACAAGGAGGAACGCTGGTTTGAACGGGGAGTCAAAGAGGCCGTCTATGTGAAGAGGGAATGACCATCTCTGAGGAGGGGGCCTGAGAGTACATCTCTCACCATCGTACAACGGCGTAATAGGAGCTTTACCCCAATCATGTGTGAAAGACACACACGGCCATTGTAATTAATGCTCATTGTGATTTGCATATGGACTTGATCACCGGTTCCATTGTTATGCAGTGGGCAGTGATCAGTCGTTATGCAAATCAACTGCATATCGGGGTATTCACCACCAGCTCAGACTGAAGAAGTCATTTGGATTGAGTGACGAAACGTATTTCTACAACAAACTTGTGTCCAGATGAACTGATTCAACTTTGTGGAAAAGTTGTATTAAAATTCACTTCATCACACACGATCACTCCTTCACAAAAGTATCACACCCTTTACTGTGACTCTCCAGATCTCCTGAGCTCAGGTGCTACCTCAATTAGAATCACCTGGAATCTGAACTGATTGGACAGAGTTTGTAAGACACACCAGGTTCCATAAGGGACCCCAACTTACACCAAAACATGAACAGAGGGGTTAAATACCTTTGTGAATAAAATATTTTTAATTAGTTTTAAAACAGAAGAAAATGTGTAAGCATCATCATTCTGGTGATGGAAAAAATACGTTTATCCATTCAAAATCAAAACCACAACACAAAGTGTGCAGAACTACCTTCTGAATCCAGTGTGTGTGTGTGTGTGTGTGTGTGTGTGTGTGTGTGTGTGTGTGTGTTATCACTTACACTGATTTTTGTGGCATCCCTCGGCGCGCCCTGTAACACAAGCACTCAGTCAGAATCACTTATACAAGCAGCAGGTTTACATGCACTAATGTGATTGTGTAAAAGCCCGTGAGTCCGTCCGTCAGTAATCAGATCTGTGATGAGCTGAACTGAAGCTGTTTCCTTCCAACGGAGACAAAATGACTAATTATTTAATTTCATCTTCACTTTTAATTCCACTGTTTTACTGAGCAGATCAGATCATTATTATTAAAGAGATGGAGGGTTACTGTGAGGTTACTGTGGGTATTAATGGGTTAAAGGACAAAGGGATCATGGGATCAGGTGGGATATGTGTGTGTGTGTATGTGTGTGTGTGTGTGTGGTACCTTGGCACGACTGGCGCTGTGTGTGTGCGCTTCATCTCTTGGCGTCGCCTCCTTTAGGTACCACCACTGAATTTCCAGTGAAAACGGAGACGTACCAACAGCTCTGAATGCACATGGCATCTCCACATCCTCACCCTCACCAACACTCACACTGGTGGGGATTTCAGTAAACGCAGCTACACACACACACACACACAAATGGACATAAAACATGAATTTACAAAATTCAGCTACAACTTAGTAATTTCATATTAACAAAGTATTAATATGCATGTGTGTATAGTATATATATAGTAATGTGTATAGTGTGTGTGTGTAGAGTGTATAGTTTGTATAGTGTGTGTGTAGAATGTATAGTTTGTATAGTGTGTGTGTAGAGTGTATAGCTTGTATAGAGTGTGTTTAGAATGTATAGTTTGTATAGTGTGTGTGTAGAGTGTATAGTTTGTATAGTGTGTGTGTAGAATGTATAGTTTGTATAGTGTGTGTGTAGAGTGTATAGTTTGTATAGTGTGTGTGTAGAGTGTATAGTTTGTATAGTGTGTGTGTAGAATGTATAGTTTGTATAGTGTGTGTGTAGAGTGTATAGTTTGTATAGTGTGTGTGTAGAGTGTATAGTTTGTATAGTGTGTGTGTAGAATGTATAGTTTGTATAGTGTGTGTGTAGAATGTATAGTTTGTATAGTGTGTGTGTAGAGTGTATAGTTTGTATAGTGTGTGTGTAGAGTGTATAGTTTGTATAGTGTGTGTGTGTAGAGTGTATAGTTTGTATAGTGTGTGTGTAGAGTGTATAGTCGAGCCGGAGAGTCTGCACACCCCTTCCACCTTCTCCATGTTTTATTACATTACAGACTCATTCTAGTATAATAGATTCAGTTCATTTTTGTCACAAAATTCTACACAATGACAAAGTGAAGCAGCTTTTTGACATTTGTGCCACTCCTCAGTAAAAGACACATGAGCAGCACCTAGAGGACTCTCAGACCATGAGGAACAAGATTCTCTGGTCTGATGCGTCATGTCTGGAGGAAACCAGGCACCGCTTATCACCTGGCTAATAGCATCCCTACAGTGAAGCATGGTGGTGGTAGCATCATGATGTCGGGATGTTTTTCAGCAGCGTGATGGGGCAACTAATCCTGATAAAAGGAAAGATGAATGCAGCTCAGTACACCGAGATCCTTGATGAGAACCTGCTCCAGAGCGCTCTGGACCTCAGACTGGGGTGAAGGTGTAGTGTATAGTGTGTATTTAGAGTGTAGTGGGTGTGTAGTGTGAATGTAGAGTGTATAGTAATGTGTAGTGTGTATAGTGTGGGTGTAGAGTGTACAGTGAATGGGTTTAACTGCCATTTTACCACCAACCTACACCCAAAAAGATGAAGTAAAACTCAAGGGTACTTTCTGAAATGACTCTATATAGTGTTTGTATATAATATCCATGATGATTTATCCGTTCAGTCGAGGCCGACTTTTGGTCATTTTATGGATCATCATTCTCCACGCTTTCCTATCTTTGACCGCTTCTTTCAGTTCTTTCATGGGCATATTCGTGTCAGCCTTGATTGTGTCTATCCAGCGTGTTCTTTGTCGTCCTCTTCTTCTTGTCCCACTGACTATGCCGAGCATTAATGTTGTTTCCAGAGAATTAGCTCGCATAATATGTCCAAAGTATGAGAGCCGCTGCTTGGTGATTTTGCCCTCTAGCGATATTTTTGGTTTCACATGCTCTAGGACTGTTTCGTTTGTGACCATTGATGTCCATGGAATGTGCATCATTCGTCTCCAACACCATAGTTCGAAAGCATCGATTTTTCTTCTATCTGCCTTCTTGAGTGTCCAGCTTTCACATGCATACGTGGCGATCGGGAAAACGATTGCATTGACCATACGGTCTTTGTTGCGATGCTTATATCTTTGCTCTTTCATATGTTTGCCATTCCTTGCATTGCACTACGGCCAAGTGCGATTCTTCGTCTGATTTCTGACCCTGATTCGCCGCTGCGGTCAATCTTGGATCCGAGGAAGAGGAAATCTTTGACCGATTCAATTTCATCATTGTCGATTTTTACGTGGACTGTACCATTGCCTGCTGTCGTCATTACCTTTGTTTTCTTGATGTTGAGGTTCAGTCCCATGTGCTCACTTTCTTCTTTGACTCTTCGAACCAAATATTCCAAGTCCTTTTCACTTTCCGCAAGCAAAGTAGTATCATCGACATATCGGAGGTTGTTGATGTTTCTACCACCGTTTTTCACTCCGATTGGTGATACATCCAGATTGCATCGTCTCATGATCGTTTCAGCATACAGATTGAACAGGACCGGTGACAGAATGCAGCCTTGTCGAACACCTTTCTGGATCTTAAACCAGACCGTGTTGCCGAATGCTGTCCTAACTGTGGCTTCTTGATTAACGTAGAGCGATCTTAGACATTTTTATAGCTTTTCGTGTTCAATGCAGTCGAATGCTTTGCTGTAGTCGATGAAGCACATGTATACATCCTTTTGATATTTGCGCGTCTCTATGATCCACTGCAGGTTTGCAATTTGATCTCTGGTTCCATGACCACTTCGAAATCCTGCTTGTACATCGGGGAGCTCTCTCTCTCGATAAATGAGACCATGCGTTTTTGAATAATTTTAAGCATAATTTTGCTTGCATGTGATATGAGTGCGATGGTCCGATAGTTGCAGCATTCTTAAGTATCACCTTTTTCTTTAAGCGGGACAAAGACTGATCTGATAATATCCACACATATCCATACAAAGTGTATATATCACCAATCAGCCATAACGTACACATGTGATTCCACTAGTCTAATACTGAGTCTGAAAGACCTCTGAAGGTGTTCTGTGGATCTGGTATAAGACATTAGCAGCAGATCCTTTGAGTCCTGTAAGTTCTGAGGTGAGGCCTCCATAGATTTAATAGATTAGTCCAGAACATCTCACAGAGGCTCAGTCAGAAATATCTGGAGAATATCTGGGGAATTTGGAGGCCAAATCAACTTGCATCTGTTGCATTTTTGAAGAGTTCCAATACATATGTTCTAATTCTAAAGAGTGAATGAACCAAAAATAGTTCTGAGTAACCCCTAACCCTAACCCTGTGTTTAGACAGTCCAGAGTTTAAGAGTCCAGCATGTTGTGTGTGTAGTTAGAGGGCATTTAGTGGTGTGATGGTCTGTGGGAAAAAGCTCTTGCACAGTCTCACACTGCATGCTGTGGTAGCTTTTGTCAGGAGGCAGAAGGCTGAACAGTTCCTGGGCAGGGTGGGTGGGATCTCGGACAATCCTGGTGGCTCTGTTGAGGCAGAGTGACAGGTATAGATCTTTTATAGACATGAGTGGGGTTCTGATGATTTTCTGTCTGGAGGACCTTCTGGTCTGAGGTGATGCAGCTGCTGTACCAGACTGAGAGACTGCTCATCAGGATGTTTCTAAAGAGCCTTTGTACAAAGTTGTGAGGATAAGAGATGGGAGGTTCCCATCCATGGAAGGAAGACGCTGCTGTGCCCACTTGACAAGGGAGGTGATGCATGTAGTCCACGTCAGGTCATCAGCTCACCGACCCCACAGAGCTGCCACGGATTGTAGGTGGAATATGTACCATGTGAGTTCTACTGAAGTCTTGTTAACATTCAGTGATGGATTGTTATTGTCACTCTAAACAACGAGTTACTTCCTCTCCTCTCTGTAGGTCAAGTCGCTGATGTTGTGTCATCGCACTGGGGATCTCCAGTGTTCATGATGATGGTTTAGACCTCAGACTGTCTGGGTTCTGTCTGTGAGGAGGTCCAATAACAAGTTGCACAGTGGGGTGTCAAAGCCAAGTGGGACAAGCTTTCTTACCAAGTGACTGTATTGTTCTTATTCCCAGGCTTAGGTGAGGTGTTGCTGATATGGCATCATCAGTGAGGTGGAGTGGGGTGCAGGCTGGAGTGCGTTTTGGAGTGGGTTGAGCATTGCAGGGATTCTGGATGTTATGTGGTATTTGACCAGTCTTTTAAAGCACTTCATCATGATTGGAGTGGGCACTATAGAGCGGTCATCATTGAGTGTTGATGCTGGTGACCTCTTTGGCAGTGGTACGATCGTAGTGGCCTTGAAGCACTGGGGAACGATGACTTGTCTCAGGAAGGTGAGAACATGTGTCAGCCAAAGTACATGCCCTGGTGTCTTGTCTGGACCTGCATCTGACCCTGTGTAGGGTTCTCCAGATGTCAGCTGGCTGGAGACAGACTGTGAAGGGTTTTTATTATTGTGGTGAGGTTCTTCTCCTCAAACCAGTTGAAGTAGGTGTTGAGTGTGTTGCAGGAGTCAGCGTTGTCATGGCTGGATGGTGGTGGTGGTGGACGAACCTGTAGTCTGTGATCGATGCCTTACTACTGCTTTGCTGCTCTTACTCTCCAGATCAACCTGGCTCTAGCAGATCTAGGAGAATCTTTGCTCCTTGACATGAAGGCATCATGACATGCTCTCAGAAGCGCCTGCACGTCTCTGCTGAGCCAGG
>NC_085990.1:57967442-57997442 GCF_030014385.1 Trichomycterus rosablanca | reverse complement strand
TTTTATGGCGTCGACGCCCTGCGAGCTTTTTGTCTCAGTTCATTTACTGCCGGGTTAAAGTTTCCTGTGGAACTGATGTTCAGTCCGAGGTAAGTATAATCTTTAGTGTGCTCAATTTCATGCTGTCCTAATTTATATGTGTGTTTGGTTACCTGAGATCTGGCTCTTTTCTGGAAGGTCATAATTTTGGTCTTTTTGAGGTTGACTGTCAGGGCCCAGGTCTGACAGTACTGCTGCAGCAGGTCCAGTTTGTGCTGGAGACCCTGGGCGCTGGGGGACAGCAGGACCAGATCATCTGCATATAGCAGGAGTTTAATCTCTGAGTCGTGTAGAGTGAGACCGGGCGTGGCTGAGTGCTCTAACATGGAGGCCAATTCATTAATATAGATGTTAAATAGAGTTGGACTTAAACAGCAGCCCTGTCTCACTCCACGCTCCTGAGAGATGAGATGTTTCTCTTACTGCCGATTCTTATTCCACACTGGTTTTCTGTGTACATGGATTTAATAAGATCGTATGTTTTACCCCCTACACCACTCTCTAACATTTTATAAAACAATCCTTCGTGCCAAATGGAATCAAAAGCTTTTTTTAAATCAATAAAACATGCAAATATTTTAGAGTTATTTTGAACTACATATTTTTGGATCAGGGTGTGTAGGGTGTAAATATGATCAGTTGTGCGGTAATTTGGTAGGAAACCAATCTGACTTTTACTCAGGACGTTGTGTTGGGTAAGGAAGTGTAATAATCGTGAGTTAATGATACTACAGAATAACTTCCCCAGGTTACTGCTCACACAGATGCCCCGGTAATTATTAGGGTCGAATTTATCTCCACTTTTGTAGATGGGTGTTATGAGACCTTGATTCCAGATATCAGGGAAGGAACCGACACTCAGAACCAGGTTAAAGACTTTTAACATCGCCAGGTGAAATTTGGAGCTGCTGTGTTTGATCATTTCATTCAGGATCCTGTCAGGTCCTGATGATTTCTTTGTTTTTAGTTTTTTAATGTTGTCTTTAAGTTCCTGCTCAGTAATGAGAGAGTCTAGAGGATTCTGGTGGTTTTTAACAGCCCGTTCCAGTTCCTCTAACTTACTAATAATTTGAATTTGTTCAGGATTTGAATCTAATTCTATATTTTTAAAGAGTGATTGGAAATGGGTTGTCCAGATATCCCCATCCTGAATGGCCAATTCTTCCTGTTCTCTATGTTTTAATTTGTTCCAATTGTCCCAGAATTGATGTGTGTTGATTGATTGTTCAATAATTGTTAGTTGTTTTTGGGTGTACTGAGCTTTTTTGGTTCTGAGTGTACGTTTATATTGTTTGAGGGTTTCACAGTAAAGAAGTCGTGTGTTACTGTTGTTTGGGTCTCTGTGTTTTTGGTTTGATATTTTACGGAGTTCTGTTCTTAACATTTGACAGTCTTTGTCGAACCAGCTGTCATCTTTTGTAGATTTAGGTTTTGATTTAGATTTAATTTTTAATTGAGCTTTATTTGCTGTATTTTTAAAGATCTGATTAATATTTTTAACTGCCTGATTTACTCCTTCTTTACTGTGAATGTACGCAGTGTCCAGAAAGTTGTCTAAGCTAATTTGGATTTCTGTGCTGCTAATTGCTTTCTGGAACTCCTCTGCGCTGTTCTCGGCCCATCTGTAGGATCTGGAGATGTTGTACAGCTTACTGGGCCGTGTGTGTGTGGTGGGGTTAGTTTCTGTCTTTTTGATGAACACAGTAATTTGGCTGTGATCAGACAGAGGGGTTAGAGGTTTAACAGTAAATGCACTGAGAGAGAAAGGGTCTAAATCTGTTATTGCATAATCTACTGTACTATTACCAAGAGGTGAGCAGAACGTGAACCTTCCTAATGAGTCCCCTCGAGTTCTACCGTTGACGATGTACAGACTTAAAGTTCGACAGAGCTGCAGGAGGTCTTTACCATTTTTGTTAGTAACATGATCATAATTGTTTCTGTGGTTTAGGGTGGAATTGGTATTATGAATTTGGTTGTTATTGATGAATCTGTTTCCCTGATCATTTATAATATCAGGTTGGGTTCCTGTTCTGGTGTTCAGGTCTCCACAGACGAGCACGTTTCCCTGGGTTTGGAAATGGCAGGTCTCTCTCTCCAGCTCTGAGAACATGTCTTCAGAGTAGTATGGAGACTCTGACGGAGGGATATAAATGGCACAGAGAAACAGATCCTTCTGTGATGATAGTATAGTTTTGTTTATTTTCAGCCAAATGTGGAATTTTCCAATTTTCATGGTGTTTATTAGCGTGTGTAGGTGTGATTTGTACCAGATTATCAGACCTCCTGAATCTCTGCCTTGGTGCACTGTGCTAAGTTTTTGGGAGGGTAGTATAATTTCTCTGTAGTCACGGGGACAGTGAGTGACCATGTCGGCCTTGCACCATGTTTCCTGTAGGATGATGATGTCAAGGTTTTTAATGTGTGTGTGGAAGTCAGTGTGTAAGCTTTTTAATCCGAAGGCAGAGGAGCTCAGGCCTTGGATATTCCAATTGCTAACGGTAAGTGACATTGTGAAGATTTAAGTGTGTAGTGTTTAAGATGAGATAAACTTTGTAAGAATGTTTTTTTTTTTTTTCTTTTTTTTTGTGTGTTTATACATATGTATATACTTATGTTTATCTTTAAATATAAATATTTATATAACTGTATATATGCATATACATTTTGTTACATGTGGTTATTATTATTGTCCATTGTTTTACTTTAGATTAGTCTATTACAGATGTACTGTAATAATTGTCTGATCTCACCCATGTCGTTTTGTTGCGCTGGTCCTCTGAGGGCCTCAGCGTAGCTGCGCTGCGTTTCTGAGGTGTGGGTGAGGCGTTGCAGGGTTGCTGCTGGGGTTCTCTGTGGTTGGTGGTTCGTTGGTGTTGGCAGAACTGGAGGGCGTCTAGGTGCTGATCCGGTTGGTCCTGGTCTGGTTGGGTGGTTTGAAGGGGTTGGAAGGATTGGAGGGCGTCGAGGTCCTGATCTGGAGTGCTGTGCAGGTCCAGTTGAAAACGGGTGTGTCGGTGGTCTCCTGTGATTCTGATGTGGTCGCTGTCCTGGTGTGTGTGTGGTTCCGTTTATTCCCCGTGCTGCAGTTTTCAGAGTTCTTGCTAATTCTTTGATGCTGTACTTGTTCAGGTGCACGTGGTCGTACAGGTGATGGAGCGAGATGTTGGTGTGGTGGGCGATGTGAATGTTAGAGATGTGTGCACATCCTTTGGTGATGTCCGTGTTTACTCTCTGTATTGTGTCTGGGTGAAAGTCCCGTCTTGGTAGGAGAGTAGATATTATTATTTTAGTATTTGGGAAAGTCTCAGCGGTCCTCTTTGCAGCTCTGCACACCATCGCTCCGACTCTCTCTTGTTCTGTCCTCAGGTCGTTTGTGCCCGTATGGATGATTATACATTTGGGCTCTCCCAGGGTATTATCTTGGAGAGATGTGTAAACATCACGTGTCCTTGGGCACCAGATTTTTGTGGTTTTTTGTCCTGGGAAAAGTTTCTCCATGGCACACACACACTCACACACACACACACACTCACACACACACACACACACACACACACAGTCTCTCCCTCTCTCAACTCAAACTCAAAAGAAGCTTTATTGGCATGACAAATAAGGACATTCGTATTGCCAAAGCAAGTTACAGAGAAATATAAACAATAAAAATAAGAAAGAACAAAAATATACAGAACAGTTACATGTGCAAAAAATATAGAATAGAATAAAATATTAATAAAAACAGTGCAAAATAATAACAATAAAAAGTATAATATTTACAATAATGAGGTAGTAAAACAATCAGTTTGTGCGTGTGTGTGTGTGTGTGTGTGTGTGTGTGTGCGTGTGTGTGTACTCTCTCTCTCTCTCTCACAAAAAAACACACACCCAGTCACTCTCTCTCTCTCTCTCTCTGACACACACACACACACATACACACATACACACACACACATACTGTATATACACACACATATACACACACTCTCTCTCACACACACACACACACACACACACACACACACACACATACACACACACACACACACCTGTACCCACGTACCATAAAAATTGGGACTATCTGACACGTGCTTCCCTGTGGGGACGTTCAGGACTAACACAGATTCTGAGCTCTTAGATATTTATGTGTGATTATTAACCATCATATAAACATTTTAAATTAAATTAATAAAACGTTTGGTTATCAGAGCATATACTTTATTTATTTATTTATTTATTCTTTTATTCACTTTTTGTTTGTTTATTTATTTACTTATTTATTTCTGTATTCATGTTTTTATTTTTTTATTTACTTATTTATTTCTGCATTTATTTACTTATTTATTTATTTATTTTTGTATTTTTTGTTTGTTTATTCATTTATTTACCTATTTATTTACCTATTTATTTATTTATTTATTTACTTATTTATTTTGTATTTATTTTGTATTCATGTATTTGTTTATTTATTTATTTCCTATTTATTTATGTATTTATTTGTTTGTTCATTTATTTGTTTATTATTTTGTGGTTTATTAAGTTACTGCACTTTTTCCCTTCTCTCTGTTGGAACCACCCCTACATCCTGGTGCAGCTCTGCGGTCACTGGGACCTTTGGAGGGATCAGCGATGCGTCCTCGACTCCCAGACAGAACGCTGGTTTGAGGGATTAGTTAAATGGATCGCACTGATGGAGCTGCTCTGTCACTCATGACCTCCGACCCCAAATCTGGGCGTTCGACACAAACTTCAGGTGCACAATCATAGATCCCAGCTGCGAACGGCTCTGAGCACCAGGTTACACCAGACCAACCGCCCCTGCCTTTAGTCCCTGCCCTAGGACAACTGTGATACCACCACAGCCAGAATCCCCACTGGTGTGAGTGACCTACCACTGGACCTGAGGCTCGGGTCAGACCCAGAACCAAAAGCCCACCAGGGGCTCATCCTCCCATTGGGAGTAATGGTATTTTACTGGTGGCCACCCACCTGTTTTTAGCTCTGGTTTCATTAGATCGTGGGTACGGATAGTGAGAACCTTGTTCATCCATTCATGCACGTCACTGATTAGGTGACGAGGTATTTGGTTACCTTAAGATTTAATCTCACCAGGAACCTGCGCTTAGGTGTTCTTATCACTGTAGTTACACTGCGTCAACACCCACTGCAAGTCAAGTCAACTTTATTTGTATAGCGCTCTTTACAGTAGACGTCGTCTCAAATCAACTTTACAGAATCCAGGACGGACAGATCAATAACCCCCGCTGAGCAGCTGAGGGCGACAGTGAAAGAAAGGAAAGGGAAGAACCTTGAGAGGAACCAGACTCAGCAGGAACCCCCATCCTCTGTAGGTGGTCTGGAGGATCATTTGCACTTCACACTGCTTCGTTTTAATCTGATTCCTCATGTCCACACCAGTTCTAGGCCAGCTGCAAGATGAAGAACATAGTCGGGAACATGGGCGCCTTCAAGTGTGACATGTGAAGGTGACCCCTCAGTGCCACGTGCCTGGTTGCCCATCTCCAGAGGGAAGGCAGAGAGAGCAATGATGGGAGGGAATCACTGAACTGATCAAGTTCTTACATTAATAAGTTAAAATGCTGTTTTAAATTGACCTGGGAGAGACTCTCCTCTGTACCTGGTGCTGTTCTGCTTGTGTGCAGATGTACGGCGCCTCCAGGTGGATGGAGGACAGACGGCGTTCAGGTTAGGAACCGTTCAGATCAGTGATGGAGGGAGTTTAATGATAGAACTGATGTTTCACCACTGAGTGTTTGTGTCCAAGAGGCGGCAATTTACCTCACAGACGTTTATCTTCAACATGATGTTGATCAGGTGCACTCACACACTTACACACTCTCTCTCTCTCTCTCTCTCTCTCTCTCTCTCTCTCGTTGCATGATGGGAGTTGGTGGGTGTGAGTAGCGTGCGCGTGTGAGAGCGAATGAGTCTCTTAAACTAAAAAAACTTATTTTCTGACTTTTCCGATCTGTTTTTTTTCTGATCTGGAGCGTCGTTACACCTATAAAAACACATAAATAAAACCGTGGTATCGGTTAGCGCGCATAATAGCGAGTTTAACGTGATTATTGTTAAGCCGGTGGCGGGGTCCAGAATGGCCGCGGCTCACCTGAGCGGTGAAGCCCGTCCTCTCTCCCTCCGTCACGGGGCGCGGTGTGAGGTGGGTACTGAGGTACCGGTGGAGCAGGTGTTGTTAGCGGTGGGCGAGTGTGTCGGCTGTGAGAACATCGTGTCGGCGTCTCGCATGAACAAAGCGGTGGTGGCGTTTCTGAGGGAACAGGAACTCGTACACCAGCTAATAGCATCAGGAATCAAGGTAGGAGATAGTTTCTTTTCTGTTACTCCGCTGGGAGGAACAACTAAAAAAGTTACCATCTCTAATGTTCCCTCGTTTATACCAGACGAGGTGATAGAAAGGGAACTGACTCGGTTTGGTAAAATAGTGAGCAGTATGAGAATTGTTCTTTTAAACTGCAAAAATCCTGCATTACAGCATGTAGCTTCCTTTAGGAGAACAGTGCTCATGTTTCTAAAGGAACCTTATTTAGATGTCTCTTTTAGGGTACACCATGAAGAGAAATCTTTCATGTTATACGCGAGCACTGGTAACATGAAGTGCTTTGAATGTGGGGATTTGGGCCATAAAAAGGTCACCTGTCCCCACAGAGCCCATGACCGTGAGGAAGCAGGGCCGAGTGGGGTACAAACAGACAACAGTACAGATAAAACAGCCAGTACCGGACAGGAAAACACTGATCAAACTAATCTAGACAAAAATGTTATAATTAGAGCACAACAAGAAGGAGAAACTAATGGGTCAGAGGTGAAAACCTCTGAAAACAGGACTGAAACAGACAGGGAGGAAGAGGTTTTACCCTCGGTAGTAGAACAGAATAACATTGGAAAGGATAATAGTAATAATAATAACAACAATAATAGTAACAATAATAATGAAGAGGACATGCAGGATGATAATTTTTCAGATATCTCAGATATCAGCGTATCACAACTCGGTCACGATCAACAGCTTTACACACTCGGTGAAATAAATGAATTCCTGGACAACACATTCGGCAAATCAGTAGATGTCAGAGATTTCTTCCCTGATGTCGATAAATTCATAAACTCGGTAACAAAAATAAGACGAACAGCCACTCTTGAGGAACTAGATAAAAAAAAGAGATATCCTTTAAAAAATCATTTATTAAAGTTAAAAAGATCGTCTAAATAAATGAATTCGTATAAATACGCCAAGATGCTAAATATGTGTTACTTGTTTTCCTACTTTCTGTCTTTTCCCCTTTTTTCTTTTTTCAAATGAATTCATTAAAAATAGCCACTCTAAATATAAATGGTGGGAGGGAGAGGAAAAAAAGGGCGGTGTTAGGAGAACTCATCAAACAAAAAAACGTTGATGTAATTTTTTTACAAGAAACCCATAGTGATGAGGAACTAAAGATCGAGTGGAAAATGTGGTGGGAAGGTAAAGTCCATCTAAGCCATGGAACTAACAGTAGTGCTGGGGTTGCTATTCTCTTTAGGAGATGGGTAGGAGAATCAACTCCAAAAATAATAGAACTGGAAAAAGGTCGTGTGTTAATTCTTCAAACAGAAATAAAAAATACCCCTTTTACTCTTGTTAATATTTACGCCCCAAACAATGGCAGTGAAAGGGTCCAGCTTTTTTTTAAATTAAAGAAAATATTACAGCAGATTAATAATGGCTCAGTGGTTATAATGGGTGGGGACTGGAACTGCACAACAGACTTTACACAAGATAGAAACTGGGAGGAACCACATCCACAATCAACTCAAACATTACAGGAACTTCTCAGTCAGGAGGGGTTAATAGATATATGGAGAAAACAAAATCAGGGAATAAAACAATACACATGGGTAAAAGTTACAGACACAAGAATAAGTGCAGCTAGAATAGACCGGATATATATAACTAAATCATTTAGAAACAGAGTACACAACACAGCCATCTACCCTACAGGGTTCTCCGATCATCACCTAGCCACAATACAAATAATAATAACTCAAAGTAAAACACAAAGACCGTACTGGATTTTTAACACTAAACTTCTGTATGATGCAGAATTCTGTGAGAGATTCAGGACTCTCTGGGACGGGTGGAGGGAAAGAAAAAACATTTTTTTTTTTTTTTTTTTTTTAATTTTTTTAATTTTTTTTATTTTTATTGAGGAATAAAATAGACATTACAATAAAATGACAAATTGTATAACAAACAATAGGCATAACAGCAAGTAGACTAATCTTAGCCTCTGAATTTTAAACGTCCTCAAAGATTTTTCAGTTAAACATTTAACCCTAGAACTACTACCACACACGTTCTCACACACACACACAGATACCAACACAAACACAACAAAGGAGGGGAAAGGGGGATCAATCAGCCGGCACTGCTTCAAGCAAGTTGAAGAATGAAAGAAAAGAATTCCATTTGAAATAAAATGCGGCAGTGTTACCTTTTAGCGTGAGTCTTATTTTTTCCAATTTTAGAAAGTGCAAAACATCATGGAGCCACTGTGATATTGAAGGTGGTTTTGCAGATTTCCACAACATTAATATACATCGTCTTGCCAATAAAGAAGTAAAGGCTAAAATGTCTGCTTGAACACGAGTTAAAGAGCACGATCCGGCAGATAAACCAAATATTGCAACAAAAGGGCAGGGAGAGATGCTAACACCTAAAACCTTTGAGATAACCTCAAAGTAGTCTGACCAAAATTTGTGTAATGAAGGACAGAGAAAAAACATATGACTTAAGTGACATGGTGAGGCAGAGCATCTATCACACCGATCATTAAAGGCATTTGGATAAAATTTAGAAAGCTGGAATTTAGAACGATGGATCCTGTGCAGAACCTTAAATTGGATCAACTGAAGTCTAGCACAGGGTGCACTGAAACGTATTTTATTAATTGCCTTGTCCCACCACCACTCCGGAAACACTATACCTAATTCTTGTTCCCAAGCACTTTTAACCTTGTCAAGGCAGTTTGCATCCCAAGTCATGAGATTTATATAAATCTTGGATATAAGTGACTTTTGGGAAAAGTCCATACTCACAAAATCATCCCATAGCTGCCCATTAGGAAGACATGTGTAATTTGAAAAGTGGGAAGAAACAAAGTGCCTCACTTGAAAATATCGAAACATGTGTGAGGAGGGCAAATTAAACTCAGTAGATAGTTGGGCAAAACTTCGAAATGTGTCGTCTTTATACAGATCAGAGACAGATCTAATACCTCTATCGCACCACACTTTAAAAGCAGGATCACTCAACCCTGGGGGGAACAGATGATTGTCTAAAATAGGCATTTTAGTGGATGATGCCATAAACTTAAAATGACGTCTGAACTGAAACCAAATACGTAGAGTGGAAAGTACTAAAGGGTTACTAGAGCACTTTGATATTTTATGTGACAAGGGGGATGTGAGCAGTGCAAGAACAGAAGATGGCGAACAAGAATGTATTTCTAACCTGCACCATAGCAACTCTGGTGTATGAAGCCAATGGAGTGCTTTTTGAATGTGAGCCGACCAGTAGTAAAATAAAAAATTGGGAAGGGAAAGCCCACCATCGGATCTAAATTTCTGTAAAAGTGAATTTCTTACTCTTGGGACCCTCCCATCCCATATAAAATGAGTAATATGTTGATCAAGAGATTTAAAAAACTTCCTGGGTAATAATAACGGAATGTTTTGAAACAAGAAGAGAAATTTTGGCAAGACATTCATTTTAATGATATTTATTCTAGCTATTAATGATAAAGGAAGAGATCTCCATCTTTGTAGGTCTAATTTTAGTTTGATCAGTAAAGGAGAAAAAATTTTGTCAAAGAGGGATGGCAAAGTGCGGGAAATATGAATTCCAAGATATTTAAATCCAGTTGGAGCAAATTTAAAGGGAATAGCGGATTGATTGAGTGATAATGCTAACGAGTTAACTGGATAACACTCACTTTTTTGTATATTCACTCTGTATCCCGAAAAGGAGCCAAATCTCTTTAAAAATGACAGGATTGAGGGAAGACTATGTAGAGGATCAGTTACATATAACAGCAAGTCATCAGCGTACAATGATAATTTTAGCTCAATACCAGATCTGGAAATACCTTGAAAGGAAACAAGAGATTTTAATGCAATTGATAGAGGTTCGATGGCAAGAGCAAACAATAAAGGAGACAAAGGGCACCCCTGTCTAGTTCCACGACACAAGGAAAAATAATCTGAGCGTATACCGTTGGTAGAGACACTGGCTTGAGGAGAGGTGTATAATAATCTAATCCAAGATACAAACTTGTCTCCAAAGCCAAATCTATGCAGGACTGCAAAGAGATAGTTCCACTCAACCCGGTCGAATGCCTTCTCTGCATCTACAGAGATCACAACTTCAGGAGCAGAGGAAGATTGCTTCGCAAAAACAACATTTAAAAGGGTGCGAACATTAGAAACAAGCTGACGCCCCTTAATGAAGCCATTCTGGTCAGAGGAAATTATTCCAGGAAGAACATTCTCTAAACGCAACGCCAGAACCTTAGCCAGAATCTTAACGTCAACATTTAAAAGAGACAGAGGTCTGTATGAAGCGCAGGCTGTGGGATCCTTGTCCTTTTTCAAAAGAAGGGATATAGAAGCTTGAGTCATAGTTGGTGGTAAAGCCCCAAGTGATAGGGATTCGCTGTAAACTTCTAGAAGAAGAGGAGCTAACTTATTAATAAATTTCTTAAAGAACTCAATGGGGAATCCATCAGGGCCTGGTGCCTTATTAGTCTGCACAGTTTTGATAGCAGCAGTGATTTCATCTAGATGTAAGGGTGAGTCAAGATCACCCACAGTCCCTGAATCTACGGCGGGGAACGCCAAACCCTCCAGAAATTCAGTCATATGGTCTGCAACGTATTCTGTCTGATACAGATTTGAATAAAAAGATTTAAAAATCGTATTAATTAACAATGGGTCAGTGCACAGCCCCCCGGAAGAATCCTTTATTTGAGGAATCAAACGAGATGCAGCACGTCTCTTTAGCTGATGGGCCAGTAGTCTAGAGGGCTTGTCACCATGCTCATAGTAATTACAACGTGTACGAAGCAATAATTTCTCTGCGTCAGTCGTTGTAGTGAGGTTGAATTCGGTCTGTAGCTCAAGCCGCCTCTTCAGTAAAGCAGGTGACGAGTTAATGGAGTTAAGTTTATCCAAGTTCGCAATCTTCAGCATCAAATCTTGCAATTTGGATTTCTGTAGTCTTTTTGAATATGCAGTGTAGGAAATTATCTGTCCACGCAAATAGGCCTTAAGAGTTTCCCACAATAAAGAAAATGAAGTTGTGTCATTTTTGTTAATAGCAATAAAATCATCAATCGAAGTTGAGATGAAGGTAGTGAAAGCCTCATCTGATAATAATAATGTGTCAAATTTCCAGGGAGGCGAAATGACGGGGCGACACAAAAAATGGATATTCATAGTAAGAGGGGCATGATCTGAAATAACTATAGAATGATACTCAATAGGACCAACCTTAGAAATAAGAGAGTTATCCACAAAAAAATAATCAATCCGGGAATAAGTTTGATGTGGGTGAGAATAAAAAGAGAATTCTTTGGCGCCAGGGTTATAAGATCTCCAAGGGTCAGTAACAGCATTTCTAGTTATGAAATCAAAAACTGATTGAGACATTAAGGATCGAGTTGAGTTACGTGGATCTGAATGATCTAATATTGGGTCCATTGTACAATTAAAATCACCACCCATTATTAAAAAATGTGTATTCAGAGAGGGAATGGAACTAAATAATTTATTCATAAAGTTAGGATTATCAAAATTAGGAGCATAGACATTTACCAATAAGACTGGGGTGTTAAATAACGAACATTGAATAATCAGGTGTCTACCATTTATATCTGCAATGACTTTATCTGCTGTAAACTGAATCCCTCTTTTGACCAAAATTGCCACCCCTCTAGTTTTAGAGTTAAATGTTGAATGAAAAGTTTCGTCTACCCAAGAAGATTTTAATCTAGAATGATCACTATTTCTGAGATGGGTTTCTTGTAGAAATATTACATCAGCATTTAATCGTTTCAAATGAGCAAATATCCTTAACCGTTTAACTGTATTGTTTAAACCTTTGACATTCCAACTCACAAATTTCACAGAGGCCCCATTTCTCAAATTATATGGATAGGAATCAGTCATTCTATGATAAATGTGAACAATTAAATGGAGACAGTGCCAGCTGATGAGAAGAGAAAGGGGTAATAAACATACAAACAGTCACACACACAAGCACGCACACACACACACAGCTAAACCCACCCCATCGAGAATAACCCACCCTAAGTCCTCTGCACACCCAAACATAAGGACTATTTGGGCTCAACCTGGAGCCAACCTCACAAGAACAGTACCTCCGTTTGTACAGCATGGTTCAACAGTCGGGCCCAAGGGATAAGTATTTATCAGTAAACGAAAATAAAACAACATGCACCAACAGTGTACAACAAATTGTGAATAAAGTAACATAGAAAACTGTTATTCAATATAGTTCTGGATACTGACCGTTTAGAAAAGGTGCAAATTTGGCGTAAAATAAAATAATAATAATAATAAAAAAAAATTTACAGTAATCCAGTCCAAAGAATATAGTGTAATCAAAAAATCATCCCGTACACAGCTTGCTCATGAACAGTCAGGCACAGGATCATTAAAAGTACTAGATCGAATACAATTCCTCAATAATAAAAAGAAAGAAAGAAATCCACAAAGAGCAAGGTGCAATAATCAGTTTATGAATCCAAATAATGCGATTACTTAGCAATTGAAGTGACAAACTGTGTGGCCTCCTCGGGAGAAGTAAAATCGCGATGCTTGCCATCCTGAGTTATCCGAAGCCGAGCCGGGTAAAACAAACCGTATTTAACTCCTTCAATGTTGCGGAGCAGTTTACGGACATTGTTAAAAGCTGCTCGTGCTTTCGCCGTTTTAGCGGTGAAGTCAGGGAAAACAGAAAGCGTCATGCCCGAAACCGTAATCCGCTGTTGTCGTCTAGCTTTACTGAGAATGTCTACACAGTCCTCATAATAATGTAATCTCGCTATTATGGAGCGTGGAAACTCACCGGGCCTCGGCATGGGCGCGAGCGATCGGTGCACCCTATCCACCAGTGGGCATTTATCCATGGAAAATGCTTCTTTAAGGAGGTTTGATATATTGAGGGTAGTCAGGGAAAACGAATCGCCCTCCGGAATCCCCACAATTCGGACATTTTGGCGGCGCGATCTAGCCTCCAAATCCTCACATTTAGCATCCAGTTTAACGAGTTCTTTAGACAGAAATTCAACTTTGTTCTGTAGCGCTGCCGTATCATCGGTACATGCAGACAGAGAATGTTCGATGTCCGAAACCGTGCTTTTCACGCCGGCCAACTCGGACCTCAGCGAAGCAAAGTCTCGTGTTAGCTCGGCTTTCATGTCCTGCAGTTCTGCTTTTATCTTAGAATGATGGTCATTCAAAACGGCCTGTAGTTCAGCCACGACAGCGCGAACCAGCTCAGATTTTAACGCATCAATATCTAATGTGGAAGCTGGTGACGCGCGTGTCTCTGCCGAGGGAGCCGAAGCACCTGACGGCGAGGATGCAGCGTGTATAACAGGCCGTATGAGCGACTGCGTAGAACTTGTCGATTTATTTAATTTTGGAGGCATGGCAGTTTAAACAGTAAGCACAACTAAAACAACTAAGTAAAAGTAATAACTGATGCCTGTAAATAAACGAATAAAACGTTATCAAAACAATAAAATATTACTTTCCCTACGGGCACCACCAAACACACGTCTACTCCATGCCGCACCAAACCGGAAGTCAGAAAAAACATTTTTAACAGTCTGGTGTTATGGTGGGAAGTGGGAAAAACACAAATTAAAGTTTTTTGTGAACACTACACTAAACACAAAGCAGGGCTAACCAGGGGTATTATTGAAAAATTAGAGTCGGAAATAAGTCAGATTGAGAAAAAAATCATAAAAAGCAATAATATTAGTCTGGGTCAGCATCTAAAAGGAAGGAGGGATGCTTTAGGATCTTTCCTGCAGGAACAAGCCAAAGCAGCACTTGTCCGCGGCCGCTTTCTTAACATCAGAGACATGGACGCTCCCAGTGCATACTTTTTCAACCTGTCTAAAACCACCAAACACCCAAACCAGATGATGCACGTCAAAAAAGCAGATGGAATCATCACAACAGATCCAGCAGAAATTAGAAGGGCAGCTATGGATTTCTATGCAAAACTCTACAGTGCTGAGGCCTGCGACCCATCCTGCACGGAGAACCTACTAAAGGACCTGCCAAAAATGTCATCGGAACACAGTGAGCTGCTAGAAACTGACTTCGACCTATCAGAAATGTCTGATGCGGTTCAGCAACTCGCTGTTGGACGTGCACCTGGCATAGATGGCCTACCAAATGAATTTTACAAACACTTTTGGGTTTTTTTAGGTAAAGACTTGCACGAGGTTTTCATGGCATCACAAGCTGAAGGGAAACTACCAGAGAGCTGCACTAGAGCAGTTCTGTCTCTGCTGCCCAAGAAGGGAGATCTGGGACTGCTGAAAAATTGGAGACCGGTAGCTCTACTGTGCAGTGATTATAAGATACTGTCAAAGACTCTTGCAAACCGACTTAAAAAACATTTATACACAATAGTACACAAAAATCAATCCTACTGCATCCCAAACCGCACAATAATGGACAATATTTTTCTCATCAGAGACTTGATGGACATTTGCAAATTAAACTCAGCTAATCTTGGGTTTCTATCGTTAGATCAAGAAAAAGCTTTTGATAGAATAGATCACAATTATTTATTTCAAACACTGCAGGCATTTGGTATAAAAAACAACTTTTTAACTTGGATTAAATTGCTCTATAATAAATCGG
The DNA here is from genome assembly GCF_030014385.1 of Trichomycterus rosablanca. Lineage (NCBI taxonomy): Eukaryota > Metazoa > Chordata > Actinopteri > Siluriformes > Trichomycteridae > Trichomycterus > Trichomycterus rosablanca. Next base: position 57,982,421 of record NC_085990.1, on the reverse strand, counting down.
TTTTTATGCTAAAGGTTGGAGGAGGTCTAAGCTGTCCAGTACAGATGGGAAGAGGTATTAGACAGGGGTGCCCAATATCAGGGCAACTTTATAGCCTAGCGATAGAGCCACTGCTGTGCCGGCTGAGAGCAGATCTAGAAGGTTTCTCCCTGGGGGGTGGTCAGGAAAAGCTAGGCAGCACAGAGACTGATTTATGGAGAAGAGGTGGCATGGCCTGTGAACTGCTACAAACGGTGGAAAGTTTACGCTATGGTAAGGAACTTTTTGTGCTTAACTTGAAAGACATGGACTTAACAGCAATGACCCCTTTCTACCAGTCTGTTCTGAAAGCCTGGGTCTCGGTGCTGAGAGAGTAAGCAGAGCAGACTTTCAAACATTCTCAGAAGAAGAGCCACTTTTCTACAATCCACTTGTCCAATCAACATCACTGTCCTCTAAGTACATCTGTCAGCGCTTACAGAGAGCTGGAGTCACCAAACTTAAAGACTTAAGATCTGGCAATAACTGGAGAAATCCTAAAGAAGTAAGCACGGCCACTGGGATCCACTCTGTCCGTCTCATACAAAGGCTGATGGGCGAGGTGATCTCTGGACTGCCGTCTATCTTCAGAGAGGCTTTGGAAAGTGGAACCAGAGAAGATGAACCTTCTTTTCCTGCTCTCCTCATATCAGCTACAACAGGGGAATATCAGCCTGAGGAAGGAATGCTACTATCATTTAAAACACCACGAGTAACAAATCTTGAGGAGGCTTCCAAAAAAGCGCTATATGGACTGTGTGTTAAAACCCGTCACAGATCCATGCTCTCTGGATTAAGGGAGTCTAAATTGACTGATTCTTTGGCATTGAATTCTTCCCCACGAGGATGCTGGAGGTCCCTGTACAAGCCACCGATAGAGAAAAGAACAGCAGATCTACAGTGGCGTATTGTACATGGGGCCGTGGCCACAAACAGACATGTGGCTCACATTGACCCCGGCACGACCTCTCAGTGTCCTTTCTGTGGTTGTGAGGAAACAGTTCAACATCTCTTCACACAATGTCCAAGGCTAGAAAGAGTCCTGACCAAACTAAAAAGCTGGTGTAGGGGGCTGGGTTTCATTTGGGCCGAAAACCTTTACATCTATGGGCCAAAGTACATCAAGCAGAGAAAACCCATCCTGTTACTAAACTACCTCTTAGGTCAGACGAAGTTAGCTATCTGGCTCACCAGGAGGAACCGACTCCAGGGTAGTGGAGAACAGGAGGCTGAGAATGTGCTCATTGCTTTAGTGAGAGTCAGGTTGAAAGTAGAATACACCTTCCTAAAAATGACAAACAGATTAGAGGAGTTCGGTGAGATGTGGGCACAAGGGGCAGTGTTGTGCACTTTACAAGGTGGACACTTAGAATTTAATTTTTAATTATTACTATTATTGTTATTATTATTTATTTTCTTCTCTTTGTTTATTACTTCTTTGTATATATTTATGAGTGACTTTTTAAATCGCGAGTGATGATCAATTCAATTTATTTAGTCTTGTATATGGTTGATTTTTTAAATGCTTGTAATGTCACCCAATGTGAATAATTTTTGAAATTAAAAGAGGGTTAAAAGTCAAGTCTCTCTCTCTCTCTCTCTCTCTCTCTCTCTCTCTCTCTCTCTCTTCTCTCTCTCTCTCTCTCTCTCTCACACACACACACACACACACACTTCAGCCTCCATCGTTCAGCTGCTCATCTGCCAATAATGCAGCTCTTGTTTAACCAGCAGCTTCTGATTTACACTGAATTACAGCTTCAGCTCTGAACTATAAACACACGGCAATCACACACACACACACACACACACACACTCACACACTCACATTTAAACACACACACATTTAAAAACACACACACACACACACACACACACACACACACACACACACACTCACATTTAAACACACACACACACACACACACTCACATTTAAACACACACACATTTAAAAACACACACACACACACACACACACTCACATTTAAACACACACACATTAAAAAAAAAAAACACACACACACACACACACACTCACACACTCACATTTAAACACACACACACTCACATTTAAACACACACACATTTAAAAACACACACACACACACACACTCACACACTCACATTTAAACACACACACATTTAAAAAAACACACACACACACACACACACACACACTCACACACTCACATTTAAACACACACACACACACACTCACATTTAAACACACACACATTTAAACACACACACACACACACACACACACACACACACACTAATCCTCTAAACATCGACTGATCATTTACTATAATTTGTGTTTAATTATTTAATCACACAATCTACTGTTGTGTTGTGTTGATTTTGGTAGGATTGGTCCTGTGGGATTGGAACTGTAGGATTAGTCCTGTGGGATTATTCCTGTTTTATTGGTCCTGTGGGATTAGTCCTGTTGTATTGGTCCTGTGGGATTGGTCCTGTAGGATTGGAACTGTAGGATTAGTCCTGTGGGATTAGTCCTGTGGGATTGGTCCTGTAGGATTGGAACTGTAGGATTAGTCCTGTGGGATAAGTCCTGTTGTATTGGTCCTGTGGGATTGGTCCTGTAGGATTGGAACTGTAGGATTAGTCCTGTGGGATAAGTCCTGTTGTATTGGTCCTGTGGGATTGGTCCTGTTGTATTGGTCCTGTGAGATTAGTCCTGTGGGATTAGTCCTGTAAGATTATTCCTGTTGTATTGGTCCTGTGTGATTAGTCCTGTGTGAATAGTCCTGTAGGATTAGTCCTTTGGGATTAGTCCTTTTGTATTGGTCCTGTGGGATTAGTCCTGTAGGATTTGTCCTGTGGGATTGGTCCTGTGGGATTGGACCTGTGGGATTAGTCCTGTGTGATTACTCCTGTGGGATTACTCCTGTAGGATTAGTCCTTTGGGATTAGTCCTTTTGTATTGGTCCTGTGGGATTAGTCCTGTAGGATTTGTCCTGTGGGATTGGTCCTGTGGGATTGGACCTGTGGGATTAGTCCTGTGGGATTACTCCTGTGGGATTACTCCTGTGTGATTAATCCTGTGTTGAGTGTGAGTTAGTCTGGGAGCAGACGCTGCTCTACCCGGTCAGTAATAGAACATTAAACTCGTCTCCAGTAGAATAAAGTTGGTCAGGGTTAATTTTTTTTCTCATTATCAGTAACCGAGTGTAACGAGCGGCTCTGATCATTAATTCTATAATCAGTCAGAATAAATAAAGACGGGAGTAGAATTTTAATGAAGATTTGAGGTTACAGGGAGATTTATTACAGGTGAGATCGGAACGTACAAAACATGTTGTCTGATATTACTGCATTCTCATGAGCTTAACTGTTAATATAAACATATAAACATGTAAATATATAAATATAAACATAATATATAAATATAAACATATATAAATATAAACATATAAATATAAACATATAAATATAAACATATAAACATGTAAATATATAAATATAAACATATATAAATATAAATATATAAATATAAATATAAATATAAATATATAAATATAAATATATAAATATAAATATATAAATAAATATATCAATATAAAATTAATTAAATGTATAAATAAATATAGATAATGTATATGAATAGATATAAATATATAAAATATAAATATAATGAAATATATAAATATAAACATATATAAATAATTAAATATATAAATATACACATATATAAATGTAAAAAAATATATAAATATAAAAAATTATTAAATATAAATAAATAAATGTTAGTGACTGACATTCAGATGATGCAGTGTCACTGTGCATTCTGTGAAACCAGGTTCCAGTTTGTTATATTTAGAACAATAGCGCCCCCTAAGGGATCATTATACATTATCATGAAATGATTTTTTATTCATTTATTTTGTATCCGATTCCTCGAGAGTATTTCATTTCTACTGCTGCAGACCTCCACTCCTGACTAACACACGCTCCCTCCGACCTGTGTGCAGTACTGACCGCTTCTTTTCACCTGCACCAGGGTTCATATAGAGATCCGTGTCACGTACAGAGAGTCACGCACTGATCTACACTATCCCCCGTCTCTGTGCAGCACCATCGATCAGCCAGTAGAGGGCGTAACTACAGCGGTTATGAGGAATCCTCTTCGTCACTCCCCCCCCCTTCCCAAAGAAACTGCAGTGATTGAAATGATTTGGTTCTAAACCACGCTGTTAAGGGATGAGATTTAGGACACAGCAGGACGTGTGTGTTCTGTGTAAACAAATTGATGCTGAAGCTCCTCCTTGCTGCTGTAACAGCACCTCCTGCTGGCTGGAGTAATGGAGGAGTACAGAGAGTGTAGTGTGTTCCTCCATAAAATTCTTTCTAAGAACCCACCGCTGACCAGAGTACAGAAACTTTAGTGAAGTGTGTTTTAGTCAACGGCTCTAGGGTACGGCTCTAGGGTACGGCTCTAGGGTACGGCTCTAGGGTACGGCTCTAGTGTACGGCTATAGGGTACGGCTCTAGGGTACGGCTCTAGGGTACGGCTCTAGTGTACGGCTCTAGGGTACGGCTCTAGTGTACGGCTCTAGGGTACGGCTCTAGGGTACAGCTCTAGGGTACGGCTCTAGGGTACGGCTCTAGGGTACAGCTCTAGGGCACTGCTCTCGAGCTCCTCTATCAGCTCAGGAGTGGAACTGGACATGACTACATTTTTTAATAAAACAAAACCTGACTGATAAAAAAAAATTAATGTGTAGATTTTTGAACATTTTCAGGAACAGTGTGAGGAACAGTTTGAGAAACAGTGGGAGGAACAGTGTGGGGAACAGTGGGAGGAACAGTGTGAGGACCAGTGGGAGGAACAGTGTTAGGAACAGTGGGAGGAACAGTGTGAGGAAACAGTGGGAGAAACAGTGGGAGGAACAGTGGGAGGAACAGTGGGAGAAACAGTTTGAGGAACAGTGGGAGGAACAGTGTGAGAAACAGTTTGAGGAACAGTTTGAGGAACAGTGTGGGAAACAGTTTGAGGAACAGTTTGAGGAAAAGTGTGGGAAACAACAGTGTGAGGAACAGTGTGGGAAACAGTTTGAGGAACAGTGGGAGGAACAGTGTGAGAAACAGTTTGAGGAACAGTTTGAGGAACAGTGTGGGAAACAGTTTGAGGAACAGTTTGAGGAAAAGTGTGGGAAACAACAGTGTGAGGAACAGTGTGGGAAACAGCTTCTCAGAGTGAAAAGTGAGGATCTGGCCACCCGTCCCTCTCTGTGTATAATATTACAGTAATAATAGACATGGCGGTGTTTGTTCTTCCTGATTCATCATGTGATCAGTGAGAGGATTTAGCTTGTAGCGCAGTGTTAGCATAAACATATTATTAGCATATTGTAGATGTAGTATTAGCATAGCATTAGAATCGTGTTAGCATAACATTAGCACATTCACAAAAACACTGTGTGTGTGAGTATGTGTGTGTGAGTGTGTGTGTGTGTGTGTAAGTGTGTGTGTGTGTGTGTGAGTGTGTGTGAGTATGTGTGTGTGAGTGTGTGTGTGTGAGTGTGTGTGTGAGTAGGTGTGTGTGAGTGTGTGTGTGTGTGTGTGTGTGTATTTTTGTGTGTGTGTGTGAGTATGTGTGTGTATGTGTGTGTAAGTGTGTGTGTGTGTGTGTGTGTGAGTATGTGTGTGTGAGTGTGTGTGTGAGTGTGTGTGTGTGTGAGAGAGAGTGTGTGTGTGTGTGAGTGTGTAAGTGTGTGTGTGTGTGTGTGAGTGTGTGTGAGTATGTGTGTGTGAGTGTGTGTGTGTGAGTGTGTGTGTGAGTAGGTGTGTGTGAGTGTGTGTGTGTGTGTGTATTTTTGTGTGTGTGTGTGAGTATGTGTGTGTATGTGTGTGTAAGTGTATTTGTGTGTGTGTGTGTGTGTGTGTGAGAGTATGTGTGTGTAAGTGTGTGTGTGAGTATGTGTGTGTATGTGTGTGTAGGTGTGTATGTGTGTGTATTTGTGTGTGTGTGTGTGTGTGTGTGTGTGAGTATGTGTGTGTGTGTGTGTGTGTGAGTATGTGTGTGTATGTGTGTGTAAGTGTGTGTGTGAGTATGTGTGTGTATGTGTGTGTAGGTGTGTATGTGTGTGTATTTTTGTGTGTGTATAAGTGTGTGTGTGTGTATGTGTGTGTATGTGTGTGTAAGTGTGTGTGTGTGTGTGTGTGTGTGTGAGAGTATGTGTGTTTATGTGTGTATAAGTGTGTGTGTGAGTGTGTGTGTGTGAGACTGTGTGTGTGTGTGTGTGTGTGTGAGTGTGTGTGTGTGTGTGTGTGTGTGTGTGTTTATGTGTGTATAAGTGTGTGTGAGTGTGTGTGTGTGAGAGTGTGTGTTTGTGTGTATTTTTGTGTGTGTATAAGTGTGTGTGTGTGTATGTGTGTGTATGTGTGTGTAAGTGTGTGTGTGTGAGTGTGTAAGTATGTGTGTTTATGTGTGTATAAGTGTGTGTGTGAGTGTGTGTGTGTGAGAGTGTGTGTGTGTGTGAGTGTGTGTGTGTGTGTGTGTGAGTGTGTGTGTGTGTGTGTGTGTGTGTGTGAGTGTGTGTCTGTGTGTGTGTGTGAGTGTGTGTGTGAGTGTGTGTGAGTGTGTGTGTGTGTGTGTGAGTGTGTGTGTGTGAGAGTGTGTGTGTGTGTGTGAGTGTGTGTGTGAGTGTGTGTGTGTGTGTGTGAGTGTGTGTCTGTGTGTGTGTGTGAGTGTGTGTGTGAGTGTGTGTGAGTGTGTGTGTGTGTGTGTGTGTGAGTGTGTGTGAGTGTGTGTGTTTGTAACTTTTATAGTGTTCATTTGTATTCCTGGGTAAGGTAAGATTCTGGTTAAAGTGTATATTTTTTGCTGTAACTTTTTCTAGACTCTATCTTTGTAACTTTGATTATTAACATTGCTAGAATTGAAGTAGCATTTAAGTAGCATTTAACTATTGTTAAATACAACCCCTGGCAAAAATTATGGAATCACCACTCTTGGAAGATGTTCTGTCAATTGTTTAATTTTGTAGAAAAAAAAAAAATCACAGACATGCCACAAAACTATCATTTTTCAAAATGTCAACCTTCTGGCATTAAGAAACAATAAAAAAAAGAAACAAATATAATAGTTGTGGTCAGTCACAATTGCTTTTTTTAGATCAAGTAGAGGAAAAAAATATGGAATCACTCAAATCTGAGGAAAAAATTATGGAATCACTCTGTAATTTGCAGTTTAAAAACAAAACATCTGCAGCAGATTAGATTTGCTAATTATTCTTCAGTTTAAAAAGAGTGCTGACACCTCGGAGAGCTGTTGCACAAAGCAGATTGTCATGAATCATGGTTCCAACACAAGATATGTCAGTTGAAACAAATGAGAGGATTATAAAACTCCTTCAAGAAGATAAATCATTGTGGAATGTCGCAAAAGATGTTGGTTGTTCCCAGTAAGCTGTGTTTAAAATCTGGACCAAGTACAAACAAAATGGGAAGGTTGTAAAAGGGAAGCATACTGGTAGACCAAGTAAGACATCAAAGCATCAAGATAGAAAACTTAAAGCAATACGTCTTGAAAACAGAAAATGCACAACAAAACAAATTAGAAACAAGTGGCCGGAAAGTGGAGTCAATGTCTGTGACTGAACTGTAAGAAATCACCTAAAAGAAATGGGATTTACATACAGAAAAGCCAAACAAAAGCCATCATTAACACCTAAAAAGAAAAGAACAAGGTTAAAGTAGGCTAAAGAAAAGCAATCGTGGACTGTGGGTGACTGGATAAAAGTGATCTTCAGTGATGAATCGCGAATCTGCATTGGGCAAGGTGATGATGCTGGAACTTTTGTTTGGTGTCTGTCCAATGAAATTGATGAAGATAACTGCCTAAAGAAAACATGTTAATTTCCACAGTTGTTGATGATATGGGCCTGCATGTCGGGTAAAGGCACAGGGGAGATGGTCTTCAATAAATGCCAAAGTCCACATTGAAATTTTGGACGCTTTTCTTATTCCATCAGTTGAAAGGATGTTTGGTGATGATGACTTCATTTTTCAAGATGATAATGCATCTTGCCATAGGGCAAAGGACGTGAAAACTTTCCTTCAAGAAAACATATAATGTCAATGGCATGGCCTGCAAATAGTCCGGATCTCAATCCATTTGAAAATCTCTGGTGGAAATTGAAGAAAATGGTCAATGACAAGGTTCCAACCTGCAAAGCTGATCTGGCAACAGCAAGAGACAGTTGAAGGCAGATTGATGAAGAATACTGTTTGTCATTAGTTAACTCCATGCCTCAAAGAGTTTAAACCATTATAAAAGCCAGAGGTGGTGCAACAAAGTAATAATGGTGCAGTGTTTTCTAATGATTCCATAATTTTTTCCTCAGATTTGAGTGATTCCATATTTTTTTTCCTCTACTTGATCTAAAAAAAAAGCAATTGTGACTGACCACAACTATTATATTTGTTTCTTTTTTTATTGTTTCTTAATGCCAGAGGGTTGACAGTTTGAGAAATGATAGTTTTGTGGCATGTCTGTGATTTATTTTTTTTCTACAAAATTAAACAATTGAAAGAACATCTTCCAAGAGTGGTGATTCCATAATTTTTGCCAGGGGTTGTAGTCTGTTGATGCATTAATCTGTGTTTTGCTGATTGGTTAAAGTGGCTTCAGGTGCCTATTGTTGGAGGCCTAGGTGTGAATTGAGGGGCAGGGCTAAGCTTAGTATAAAATTAAATCTCTTCTCTATCACTAGGTTTTTTCTACTAATCTAAACTAACTTGGGTAAGTACGCTATCAGTCTCTGACATTGTTTAATCTATCAAACTTTTTCTCAGCATGTGCTACTCAATTATTCCTGTGCTTATATCTCACAGACCCTGCAGACATCAGAGGGCACATTACAGGAGCAGCAACGCCAGCAACCTCATCTACCCCCAACTGTTGCAACAGTCTCAAACAGTGGTGGTAGGTGGGGTCTGGAACTGTCAATCAGCCGTCCAGAAAGCTGACTTTATCTCAGCTTTTGCACTTTCTCACGGCATCGACTTCCTGGCACTGACTGAGACGTGGATCACCACCGAGAACTCAGCAACACCAGCAGCCTTATCCTCTGCCTACACCTTCTCTCATACACCGAGAGGATCTGGTAGGGGTGGTGGTACAGGTTTGCTCCTGACCAGGAAATGGCAATTCACTACTGTGAATGTTTCTCACCTTAACATTTCATCTTTTGAATTTCATGCTATTACTGTTACTTTTCCGATTACTCTTCATATCATTGTCATTTACAGACCACCTGGCGCACTGGGAGACTTCATAGAAGAGCTGGATGTTCTTCTGAGTTTCTTCCCTTCAGATGGAACTCCTCTGTTTCTTCTTGGTGACTTTAATCTCCCTACACTTCAGTCCTCCTGTCTTCTTCCTCTTCTTTCATCTTTCGACCTCCTCTTTAACCACAGCCCTCCGACACACAAAGGAGGCAATCTTCTGGACCTGGTCTTCAGCCGTCCAGCTTCTGTTCTGGACCTCACTGTCACCCCACTCCACCTCTCTGACCATCACTTTGTGTCCTTCTCTCTCTGTCTCCCAACTCTTCCTACCTCCAACCACACTTTCACCCTTACAACACGCCCCAATCTTCACTCTTTATCTTCCTCCCTGCTGATCTCCACCATCCTAACTTCACTACCTAACCCTGACATGCTTGCTACCCTTCCACTCAACACCGCAACTAATACTCTACTCTCTTCTCTTTCAACATCCCTCGATCAGCTCTGTCCTCCTACCCTCAAACGAGGAAAACCTTCTCACCCTGCTCCTTGGCTTTCAGATGCACTGCGCAGCAACAGAAGAGAATTAAGGGCAGCTGAGAGAAAGTGGAGGAAATCTAAGCTCGGTGTTGATCTTCACTCCTACCACAATCTGCTGTCCAGGTTCTCATCTGACGTGACTGCTGCAAAAACATCTTTTTACAAAGCCAAGCTTGAACAATCTGCTGCTGACCCACGTAAGCTTCATGCTATCTTTTCTTCTCTTCTAAACCCTCCTCCTCCTCCCCCTTCTGCATCTCTCACTGCTACTGACTTTTCAACATTATTTCAGGACAAGATCGACAAAATCAATCAATCCTTCTCTCCGACTGACCCACTTTCAACTGACCCTCAACCCACCAACACACTCACCAGCTTCACCCCACTCACCATGGATGAGGTTACACAGCTCCTCTCATCCAGCAATCCCACTACATGCACACTCGACCCTATACCGTCCACCATCCTCAAAGACATCTCACAGGACCTAATCCCCTTCATCACACCCATCATCAACAACTCCCTGACATCAGGTGTTGTCCCTACTGCTTTTAAGAAGGCTCAGGTCATTCCCCTTCTTAAGAAACCTACACTAGACACTACAGACATCAACAACTACAGACCTGTCTCACTCCTCTCTTTTCTATCCAAAATTCTTGAACGTGCTGTCTATAACCAACTATCTGCCTTTCTCATTCAGAATGACCTCCACGATCCGTACCAGTCTGGCTTCAAGGCAGCACATTCTACAGAAACAGCTCTTGTAGCTGTTACTGAGAAGCTTCATGCAGCCAAAGCAGCCAAACTGTCATCTGTCCTTATTCTTCTTGACCTCTCTGCAGCCTTCGACACAGTGAATCACAGCATTCTCTTGTCCACTCTCTCCAACCTTGGAGTAACAGGTTCAGCATGGCAATGGATGGCCTCCTACCTGGAAGGGCGCTCCTACCAAGTGTCATGGAGGGGATCCATATCTCCCCCATGCACTCTCTCAACCGGTGTTCCTCAGGGCTCTGTACTTGGCCCATTTCTTTTCTCTATCTACACCCGCTCTCTGGGCAAGGTCATAGCCTCCCATGGCTTCTCCTACCACTCCTATGCAGATGACACTCAGCTCGTTCTGTCATTTCCTCCTTCAGACACGCAAGTCTCAGCTCGCATCTCAGCATGTCTACAAGATATCTCACAATGGATGTCGGCTCATCATCTAAAACTTAATCCCAGCAAGACAGAGCTGTTGCTCATTCCTGGAGATCAGTCTCCAACCCAGGACCTAGTAATTTCTCTGGATGACTCCCAGATCAGACCATCTGATGAGGTAAGTAGTCTTGGTGTTGTCCTTGATAACCAGCTGACATTCTCTCCTCGTATAGCCAACATGACAAGATCATGCCGGTTCCTCCTGTACAACATCAGGAAGATTCGTCCATTTCTCTCCAGGGAAGCTACCCAGATTCTGGTGCAATCACTTGTAATCTCACGGTTGGACTACTGCAACTCCCTTCTGGCTGGAGCTCCCATGTCCACGATTAAACCCTTACAGGTCATTCAAAATGCAGCTGCACATCTGGTTTTTAACCAACCCAAACACTGCCACATCACCCCACTGCTACGTTCTCTTCACTGGCTTCCTGTAGCTGCACGCATTCAGTTTAAAACACTGACGCTCGCCTACAAAGCCAAAAATGGACCAGCCCCAAGCTACCTTCGTGGCCTAATCAAACCCCGCTCTGTACCACGCAACCTCCGAGCCTCTAGTCTCGCTCGACTTGAGCCCCCATCCAGGACTAAAGGAAGACAAGCATCAAGGCTCTTCTCTGTTCTAGCGCCGAAGTGGTGGAATGAACTTCATGTCTGTCCGAACATCTGAGTCTCTTGCTGTCTTTAAAAAACGATTAAAAACCTTCATCACCTTTTTACTAATCACTTAGGCTGACTTGTACTTATTTACTAACATTTTATTCCAATCTTTTCCATTAAAAAAAAAAAAAAAAAAACTGTTGTTTTCCTAAACTTGAGAAATGTAATGTTCACTATAGAAGCACTTCTGTAAGTCGCTCTGGATAAGAGCGTCTGCTAAATGCTGAAAATGTAAATGTAAATGTGTGTGTGTGTGAGTGTGTGTGTGTGTGTGTGTGTGTGTGTGTGTGTGAGTGTGTGTGTGTGTGTGAGTGTGTGTGTGTGTGAGTGTGTGTGTGTGTGAGTGTGTGTGTGTGTGTGTGTGAGTGTGTGTGTGTGTGTTTTGTTGTTAGATTTACATTATTCGGGACCTGCTGTGGATCACATGGTACAGTGTATCACAAAAGTAAGTACACCCCTCACATTTCTGCAAATATTTCATTATATCTTTTCATGGGACAACACTATAGAAATAAAACTTGGATATAACTTAGAGTAGTCAGTGTACAACTTGTATAGCAGTGTAGATTTACTGTCTTCTGAAAATAACTCAACACACAGCCATTAATGTCTAAATAGCTGCAACATAAGTGAGTACACCCCACAGTGAACATGTCCAAATTGTGCCCAAATGTGTCGTTGTCCCTCCCTGGTGTCATGTGTCAAGGTCCCAGGTGTAAATGGGGAGCAGGGCTGTTAAATTTGGTGTTTTGGGTACAATTCTCTCATACTGGCCACTGGATATTCAACATGGCACCTCATGGCAAAGAACTCTCTGAGGATGTGAGAAATAGAATTGTTGCTCTCCACAAAGATGGCCTGGGCGATAAGAAGATTGCTAACACCCAGAAACTGAGCTACAGCATGGTGGCCAAGGTCATACAGCGGTTTTCCAGGACAGGTTCCACTCGGAACAGGCTTCGCCAGGGTCGACCAAAGAAGTCGAGTCCACGTGTTCGGCGTCATATCCAGAGGTTGGCTTTAAAAAATAGACACATGAGTGCTGCCAGCATTGCTGCAGAGGTTGAAGACGTGGGAGGTCAGCCTGTCAGTGCTCAGACCATACGCCGCACACTGCATCAACTCGGTCTGCATGGTCGTCATCCCAGAAGGAAGCTGTCGCACAAGAAAGCCAGCAAACAGTTTGCTGAAGACAAGCAGTCCAAGAACATGGATTACTGGAATGCCCTGTGGTCTGACGAGACCAAGATAAACTTGTTTGGCTCAGATGGTGTCCAGCATGTGTGGTGGCGCCCTGGTGAGAAGTACCAAGACAACTGTATCTTGCCTACAGTCAAGCATGGTGGTGGTAGCATCATGGTCTTGGGCTGCATGAGTGTTGCTGGCACTGGGGAGCTGCGGTTCATTGAGGGAAACATGAATTCCAACATGTACTGTGACATTCTGAAACAGAGCATGATCCCCTCCCTTCGAAAACTGGGCCTCATGGCAGTTTTCCAACAGGATAACGACCCCAAACACAACCTCCAAGATGACAACTGCCTTGCTGAGGAAGCTGAAGGTAAAGGTGATGGACTAAACCCAATTGAGCACCTGTGGCGCATCCTCAAGTGGAAGGTGGAGGAGTTCAAGGTGTCTAACATCCACCAGCTCCGTGATGTCATCATGGAGGAGTGGAAGAGGATTCCAGTAGCAACCTGTGCAGCTCTGGTGAATTCCATGCCCACGAGGGTTAAGGCAGTGCTGGATAATAATGGTGGTCACACAAAATATTGACACTTTGGGCACAATTTGGACATGTTCACTGTGGGGTGTACTCACTTATGTTGCAGCTATTTAGACATTAATGGCTGTGTGTTGAGTTATTTTCAGAAGACAGTAAATCTACACTGCTATACAAGCTGTACACTGACTACTCTAAGTTATATCCAAGTTTTATTTCTATAGTGTTGTCCCATGAAAAGATATAATGAAATATTTGCAGAAATGTGAGATGTGAGGGGGGAGGGGGTGAGCGGGGGGGGGGGGGGGGGGGGGGGTGTCATTATTTTCAGTTGGTTTTTAACATATTTATGGTGTCGGGAAGATTTGGGTCGAGATCCTGAATCCCGCCGCAGGTAACCACGTTTTCAGCTAGATGGATCACATGGTAACTTCCTGTGTGCTGTGATTAACAGGAAGTGGTTTCTCCTCATTTCCTGTGCTGATGCTGCACTTTCATAAGTAGTTCAGTGAGGAAAGAAACTATTAGAGTCCTTCACTCTTCCTCCTGTGGAACCTTCACCCGTTCCTCTTCTGCAGAAGCTTCCAGCTCCTTCAGGTTTGATGGTTTTCATGCTGCAGCTGCTTCTTTAAACTCCAGCAGAGATTTTCTGTAGGATTTAGAAGATCCACACCAGGATATTCCGGGACTGACTGGTGAACTGAGCTCTGGTTGATTGAAAGTGTGTTTAGGATCAAGGTTCAGTTCCTCTGAGTCCATGATGATGGTCCTGAACCAGAACCAGAGTGACTCCTGATTGGTCAGATTGATGAATGCTGGATCACTATTAAACACAATAACACTGAGTTGATCTCCAGCGAGGTGCAGGAGGGTTCAGGTACACAAATCTAGGGTTTTAGGATGATGGACTGTAACCTCTGGAACTTAATACCAGTTGATCTCTTTTTAAGCAGCGCTGCAGGAGGAAGTGATCTGTGTTCCACACGTCCATGATCTTCATACAGAGAAACGCTCCATCACATCCTGGTACTTTACTAATAATGACAGAATAATGACGTGACTTCTTTATTATCAGATGAAATCTGACCGAGGGCGTGGCTCCTCTCACCCGGGTGAAGAGCGATTCATCTGTGAGCAGGATTTAAGAGACTCTGGTGGTTTTTATTACTCAGCTAAAAACTCAACTCTTAAATTCAACTTTATTAACTGTCGTTACTATAAATGATCATAAAAACACCCTGTCTCACCCCACACCCTGTCTCACCCCCCACCCATCTCACCCTGTCTCACCCCCTACCCATCTCACCCAGTCTCACCTTCAACCCTGTCTCACCCCTCTTCCAGTCTCACTACTCACCCACTCTCACCCTCTCACCCATCTCACCCTGTCTCACCCATCTCATCTTCCACCCTGTCTCACCCCCACCGTCTCACCCATCTCACCTTCCACCCTGTCTCACCCCACCCTGCCTCACCCCCCACCCATCTCACCCTGTCTCACCCCCCACCCATCTCACCCAGTCTTACCTTCCACCCTGTCTCACCTTCCACCCTGTCTCACCCCCCACCCACTCTCACTAC
>NC_085990.1:57942442-57959942 GCF_030014385.1 Trichomycterus rosablanca | reverse complement strand
CCATCCAAACCAACCTGACCCTATGTGAAAAAGTAATTGCCCCCTAAACCTAATAACTGGTTGTGCCACCCTTGGCAGCAACAACTTCAATCGAGCGTTTGTGATAACTGGTGATGAGTCTTTCACATCTATGTGGAGGAATGTTGTTCCACTCTTCTTAGCAGAATTGTTTTAATTCAGCCACATTGGAGGGTTTTCCAGCATGAACGGCTAAAGATCACGTTTAAGATCACGCCACAGCGTCTCGATCGGATTCAAGTCCAGACTTTGACTAGGTCACTCCAAAACCTTCATTTAGTTTTGTTTCAGCCATTCAGAGGTATACACTTGCTGGTGTGCTTTGGATCATCGTCCTGCTGCAGAACCCAAGTACCCTTGAGCTTAAGGTCACGAACTGATGGCCGGACATTCTCCTTCAGGATTTTTTGGTAGAGAGCAGAATTCATGGTTCCATCAATTACAGCAAGTCCTGAAGAGTTTCTTCAGATCGGGGCATCATGTGTTGCTTTTTGAGATCTTTTAGCTACTTCATGTTGTCAGACAGGTTCTATTGAAGTGATTTCTTGATTCTACTGGTCTGGCAATAATCGGGCCTGGGTGTGGCTAGTAAAATTGAACCCAGCTTTCCCAAAATTGTGGTTAATTCATGGGGGGTAATCATCATTTAAAAACTAATTTTTGTGTTTACTCAGGTTCTCTTTGTCTGATATTTAAATTTGTTTGATAATCTGAAACATTTAAATGTGACGTGTGCAAAAACAAGAGAAATCTGTAAGGGGGCAAATACTTTTTCACAGCACTGTACTTTAATGTTTTGATTAAATCTGATGTTATAATAAAACTGGAATGTAAAATCACGTGTTAGATCTGACCGTCGCCCCCCTCGCCCTCTCGCCCGTCTCCTACATCTGGGTCTCCATCACAGACACACAGAGGATGACAGGCTTGTTTCCATGGCGATGATACTGTGGTCTCCATAGCAACAAGAATGATCTTCTTTATAGTGGATCTGTGTGTAACGGCTCCAGACACAGAGGTGAAAGGTCGCGGGGGGATGAATAATGAGCTGCACAGATACCATAACTGCAGGGATTTACCTCACAACACCATTACTGAGGTCAGGGCCGGGCACTGGCTCATGAGTCCTGGATCACAGTCATGAGGTCATGGTTCAGGCATTGTGGTCAATCCCTAAACTGTTACCACAATAAAGATCAAACACAAACCAGCCAGAAGAGTTTTAAACCCACGCCTTCCTGGATCATGAACTACTGGAGCAGCAGAAGTTCTTCAGAGGCTGAACGAAGGTGACTGAACCTTCCTGTCATTTCACTGTAGATAAGTTTACTGTTACTCCTTGGTAAGAGACCACTGTTCCATGTGTGCAGTCCAACTAGCCCTATTTATATAAGCACAGAGAATTTTTTTAGCTGTATTCAGTCAATCTGATCAGTAGTGTTGAATTAGTGTTGATCCTGAGGTTTGGATACTGTCCATGTGATGTGTAGCTTTCCCATGATGCATTGGTTTACTCTCACCTCACGAAACATGCTGGTAGGTGGATTTGCTACTGATGCTTTGTAAAGCACTAAGTGTTTTCAGGATCAGCTCTGGACCCAGTGCAATCCTGACCAGGATAAAGTGCAGGTAGCTCTAATGGCATGCTGGGAAGTTCAGCTGTGTGGTTCCTGATCCAGGTATCTGCTGGTGTAGAATCAGTAGTACATTAGAACGCAGCCCTTCACCTCAAGAGCACAAACTCCGCCCATAACTCCACCCATAACTGCACTTATAACTCCGCCCATAATTCTGCCCATAATTCCACCCACAATGTCACACACAATCCCGCCCATAACTCCACCCACAACGTCACACACAACTCCGCCCATAACTCCACCCACAACGTCACACAACTACGCCCATAACTCCACTCACGTCACACACAATTCTGCTCATAACTCCACCCACAACATCACACACAACTCCGCCCATAACCCCACCCACAACATCACCCACAACTCCGCTCATAACCCCACCCACAACATCACCCACAACTCCGCCCATAACTCCACCCACAACATCACACACAACTCCGCCCATAACTCCACCCATAATTCCTCCCATAACGCTGCCCATAACTCCGCCAACAACGCTACCTATAACTCTGCCCACGTCACACACAACTCCGCCCATAACTCCACCCATGATTCCGCCCACAATGTCACACTTAACTCCGCCCATAACTCCATCCTAAATGTCACACACAACTCCGCCCATAACTCAACCCACAACGTCACACACAACTCCGCCTATAATTCAGCACATAACTCCGCCCATAACTCCACCCATAACGCTGCCCACCTGATGCCCCTCCTCCAAGTATAGAGCTGAAGGCGCGGCGCTGGTGTTTTGGGGAGCAGATCAGATAAACACAAAGTGACTTTGTTCCATCAGGAGAAAATCAATAAACCTGATCAGATCAGATCTGAGTGATTAGAGCCTCAGTCAGGAGGGGATCTGATCTAACACCTTTACATTTACAGCATTTAACAGGCGCTTTTATTTGAAGTGACTTACAGTACCGTGACAGTGTACTGTCTAAGCTATTGAGGGTTAAGGGTCTTGCTCAAGGGCCCAACAGCAGCAACCTGGCAGTGATGGGGCTTGACCCAGCAACCTTGTAATTTCTAGTCCAGGAGCTTAACCTCTAGGTCCAGTGAAGGTGTGCTTTATACCACTGAGACAGGCTCACATCAGGCAGCCGTGATGCTCTTGATGAGCAGTTTGGAACCCGGTGGTTAATGCTGGGAACAAGGACTGATGATTTACAGCCTCCTGTTTGTGAACTTGTGTGGCTCCACAGTCGAGCTGTTGTTGCTCCTCGATGTTGTGAGCTAGCTGTGGTGGTTATACTGATGGTGCTCAGCACTTAACGTACAGGACTTAGTCATTGAGGGTCGCTGATTAAAGACTCATCACCACCCACTGTTGGGCCCTTGAGTGAGGCCCTCAACCCTATTAGAAAAGAATGATGGGCCTGGTTTCTTTCAGGATGGTTCATCTCATCAGATCTGAGATGATGGAAGGAGAAGCTGAAACGAATCAGATTCCCAGCAGTAGAGTAAATAAATAAAACCATAAATATTTGGACGCAGGCTGCAGTTAATCCCTCGGAGCGGTGGCGCCTCCTGCTGTGCTGAATTATTCAGTAGAATGATGACCAGGCTGGTCTCCCGTCCCATAACCACCTACTGATTAACGTTCCCCGCTCTCGGTTCACCACGGCTCAGCACGGCTCGCCACGCCCGCCGACTCGCTGACTTATAGCGTCGTGTTGTTAAATCGTTCTCTGTGGAGAGTCTGATAAATCTGCTCACGGGTCGTTAAAGACGTCGTTATTCCTCCGCTGTGAATCATGGGAGACACGGCAGGACCGACGGGACCGGAGAGGGATGACGGAGGAAACAGAGGGACGACAAAGGGACGACTGAGGGATCAGAGGGACCAGCGGGACAACAGAGGGATGACAGAGGGAACAGAGGAATCACAGAGGGACAATGGAGGGACCAGAGGGACGACAGAGGGACCAGAGGGACCAGCGGGACAACAGAGGGACCAGAGGGACCACAGAAGGAAAAGAGGAACCACAGAGAGACAACAGAGGGACCAGCGGGACAACAGAGGGACCAGAGGGACCACAGAGGGAAAAGAGGAACCACAGAGGGACGACAGAGGGACCAGCGGGACCACAGAGGGAAGACAGAGGGACAATGGAGGGATCAGTGGGACGATGGAGGGACCACAGAGGTACCAGAGGAACCACAGAGGAACCACAGAGGAACCACAGAGGGACGACAGAGGTACCAGAGGGACCACAATGGGATGGATGGAGTAACGGAGAGATTTTACAAAGATCAGACGTAAAATAGAATTGTATACAGTCCGGGTTTTAAGGCCACGCCCATTTTAAGGCCACGCCCATTTCTAAACAAGCATTAGACTCAGCATGCAGCAGGTCATGTGATCCTGCTAGATCTGCTTCACTCAGCATCTAAGAGCAACAACAGCTCAGCCAAAAAGTTCCTCACAGCGCTCACTACTGAGTTCCAAACTATGTCTGATGAACAACGTCACCACAAGTTCCAAAAACCTTCGCCCCCTGTACCAGGGTTTTAAACGTCATGTTGGTAACTTTAGGGAAGGACCTCTTCCTCTTTGTCTGTGATTTCCTAAAACGATGTGAACGCTGGACTCACAGATCACGTCTCCACTCTGTTCTGGCTCAGAGGAGTCGCGGCGTTCCTGGATGTTGTTGATATCTGGAGGCTGAACGTGGGTGTAGACGCCGTGGTGACCCGTGTTTACTGATGAAGGTTTTCTGAAGAGCTCCAGAGTCCACATGGTTCTTTTCTTTACAGAAACAGGTCAGGATTTAATGAAGCGCCATCATGAGGTCAGAGGTCGTTCAGTACTGGGTTTGTACTCTGGAGTCCCTGAATCTTTCTATAATGTCCTGGACTGTAGATGGTGAATCTTTGATTAAATGTTGATCGTCGTCCCATTCTGAAATGATCTTTGTTGTGTGGCCCCTGTCCCGACTTTTTAAAATGTGTGTGCTGTTTTGTAATATTTCTCCTCCTTTTAACCACCGGTCTCATATTTTTGGAACAGGTTCTGATGATCTGAGGAACACGTGGGTCCTGACCGAGCTCGTATCAGACGCTGGTTTGGACCTGAGCCGGGCAGCATGGGGGTGGTTAAGATTTCAGGCAGCGTGATTGCCCTCTGATTGAATCGTTCCTCTCTCTCTCTGTTTCTCTCTGTCTCTCTCTCTCGCTCTCTCTCTCTCTCTCTCTGTTTCTGTCTCTCTCTCTGTCTCTCTCTCTCTCTCTCTCTCTCTCTCTCTCTCTCTCTCTCTCTCTCTCTCTCTCTCTCTCTCTGTTTCTGTCTCTCGCTCTCTCTCTCTCTCTGGACACTTGCTCGTCCTGGATCAATTTCCTCAAACGTCACCTGAAAATCAATGAGGCGCCGCAGTGAGTTTCAGCTTCTATTAGCACTGCAGCTCAGTGTCCACTGCAGAGTGACGTACAGACCACCCCGAGACTGGCCCAGTGTCCTACAGGGGGCCCTAAAAATACCACCTCAGCACTCCCGTCTGTCCTACAGTCACATACTGGACTTATATAAATGTCCTTCCTTCACAAGGGTCAGTAATCTGTATATACATACAAAAACCCTGTAACATTTGATCCTGCAACACGCTCCAAAAAAATCAGGACAGGGAGCGGTGGGTGACAGGGGTTGTTCCCCCGTGTTCTCCCCCGTGTTCTCCCCTGTGTCCCCCCTGTGTCCCCCCCGTGTTCCCCCCTGTGTTCCCTCGTGTTCTCCCCTGTGTTCCCCCGTGTTCCCCCCGTGTTCCTCCCTGTGTTCCTCCCTGTGTTCTCCCGTGTCCCCCCTGTGTCCCCCCCGTGTTCCCCCCTGTGTTCCCCCGTGTTCTCCCCTGTGTTCCCCCGTGTTCCCCCGTGTTCCCCTCGTGTTCCTCCATGTGTTCCTCCCTGTGTTCTCCCCTGTGTTCCCCCCTGTGTTCCCCCATGTTCTCTGGGAACTGCTTGGGAAAAGACGTCGCCTTGATGGCAGCATGTCTCTAAAATCCCAAAATAAGCCTTGTGTTAACGGTTCCTTCACACATGTGCAGGTCACCCATCCTGTGGGCACTGATGCCCCCTCATACCAGGACAGATGTTGGCTTCTGCACCTTTCACTGATCACAGTCTGGATGGTTCTTTTATCTTTGGCACAGAGAAAACGAGCTGAACCGTGGATTCATCTGACCACAGCACACGTGTCCACTGTCTCTCGGTCCATCTGAGATGAGCTCAGGCCCAGAAAACTCTCTGTCTGTATTAACTTGGTTCTAGTCCCTAATGCCCCCCCCCCCCCCCCGAACCTGAACCGTAATGTTGTGGTTGACCTTTGACCCCTGTAGCCACGCCCACACTGCTGAACTCATTACAGTAATGATCTGCAGGAGGCCTCATCACTTCTTTCTGTACGTCTGATTGGTGGGTACACACTGTGACCTCTGACCCGGTGCCAGCGCAGCGCCGGTGCCGCTCGTGTTTAACCAGCCGGTGAGTGCCAGCCTTCATCCTGGCACCAGAACCTTCTGATCTAAATCATCCCAATCTGAAGGTGAGCAGGAATAAAGAGCCGAGCGACACTGATGGGGATTAGAAAGAACAACCAGCTGTCTGTTCCATCAGGGGGGTGATGATGGAGAGCCCATCGACCGCGTCCCCCTGCACCCATCGATCGCGCCCCTCTGCCCTGAGCGCACTTCGTCGTGCCCATCGATCTGCCGGGGCCACAAGCTGCTGAATGATTAAATCATCAGGGACGGACAGAGAAAACGAGACTGGGTTATATCTCAGACAGCTTCCTCTGAAATTCATCCCGGCGTCTCTGTCCTGACAGGAAGCACCACTCGTATTCCTCTGTGTGATGGACGGGGGTGGGTGGGTGGGTGAGGGACTTTCTGAGGGGGGGTGTAATGAGGGCCGCTTGTATTCCTCTCTGTGATAGACGGGGGGGATCTGGGGGTGGGGGGGGGCGTTCTGAGGGGGGGTGTAATGAGGAACCCGACGGCTGCCAAGAACCAAAAATAATTTAATTCTCCTCACGTCTCTGGGATTCTGATCCGAATAAATATCAGCGGCTGTGAGGTGATCTGATCCAGTCCCAAAAATCTACAGGAACCAAATGTTCCCCAGGTCCTCAGTTCTGGTTCTGGTTCTGGTTCTATAGTAGTTAGTGTTTAGTGTTTAATTCTTGATTTGATATTTCCCATGATTCTCGGCTCTCGACTGGTTTCAGGTGTTGACATTAATCATTAAAGTTCAGGAACCTCCAAAGATCAAAACTTTATCATCTTTTTTTTTAGATTTGAAGAACTTAACAACATTATTTATTTATTGTTTTGTATTTATTTATTTATTGAATTATTGAATTATTGAATTATTTATGTATTTATTTATTGTTTTGTACTTATTTATTTATTTATTTATTGTTTTGTATTTATTTATTTATTTATTTATTTATTGTTTTGTATTTATTTATCTATGAATGTATTTATTTATTTATTTGTGTATAAATTTTTGTATTTATGTATTTATTTATTTATTCATGTATTTATTTATTTATTTATTTGTGTATATATTTATTTATTTATTTATTTATTTATGTATTTATTTATTTATTTATTCATGTATTTATTTATTTATTTATTTATTTGTGTATATATTTTTGTATTTATGTATTTATTTATTTGTGTATATATTTTTGTATTTATTTATTTATTTATTTGTGTATATATTTTTGTATTTATGTATTTATTCATTCATGTATTTATTTATTTACTTGTGTATGTATTTATGTATTTATTTATTTATTTATTTATTTATTTATTCATTCATGTATTTATTTATTCATGTATTTATTCATTTATTTATTTGTGTATATATTTTTGTATTTATTTATTTATTTGTGTATATATTTTTGTATTTATGTATTTATTTATTCATGTATTTATTTATTTATTTATTTATTTGTGTATATATTTTTGTATTTATGTATTTATTTATTTGTGTATATATTTTTGTATTTATTTATTTATTTATTTGTGTATATATTTTTGTATTTATGTATTTATTCATTCATGTATTTATTTATTTATTTGTGTATGTATTTATGTATTTATTTATTTATTTATTTATTTATTCATTCATGTATTTATTTATTCATGTATTTATTCATTTATTTATTTGTGTATATATTTTTGTATTTATTTATTTATTTGTGTATATATTTTTGTATTTATGTATTTATTTGTTCATGTATTTATTTATTTATTTATTTGTGTATATATTTTTGTATTTATGTATTTATTTGTTTGTGTATATATTTTTGTATTTATTTATTTATTTATTTGTGTATATATTTTTGTATTTATGTATTTATTCATTCATGTATTTATTTATTTATTTATTTGTGTATGTATTTATGTATTTATTTATTTATTTATTTATTTATTCATTCATGTATTTATTTATTCATGTATTTATTCATTTATTTATTTGTGTATGTATTTATGTATTTATTTATTTATTTATTTATTTATTCATTCATGTATTTATTTATTCATGTATTTATTCATTTATTTATTTGTGTATATATTTTTGTATTTATTTATTTATTTGTGTATATATTTTTGTATTTATGTATTTATTTATTCATGTATTTATTCATTTATTTATTTGTGTATATATTTTTGTATTTATGTATTTATTTGTTCATGTATTTATTTATTTATTTATTTGTGTATATATTTTTGTATTTATGTATTTATTTGTTCATGTATTTATTTATTTATTTGGGGGGGGGGGGGGGGGGGGGGGCTTGATGTTCCTGCTACTTTCAGCCAATCAGAAGACACTTTATTCCATTGATTTTTTTGTTGGTGGTGAGGGTTGCCCTCCCACCGCCCCTCTCAGCATGAATATAAAGAGTGTCAGATATTTTGGGACGTTAGAAGATCCTCTGGAGTCACGAATCCGGCCTCTCTGTGCTCCGGGAGCTCATGTTTACCTGCCATGTCCCTGTATCCAGGAGCACATGGTTAGGAGGGGTTTGTTTATTTTTCCTAGCCGACGCCCCTCATGATGATTGGCTGATTATGCTGATGATCCACAGCTGAACCTCACCGTGTGGTAAAGGCTCAGGATATTTAAGGACGTTACTGTGGATCACTCAGCTCATTCAACTTTCTCATAATTCTTGTTTACTGTTCTAGTCTGGTTCAGGTTTAGCATTAGCATTGTGTAGCGTAGCGTAGATAGTTTAGTCATGCTCCATATTTGTTTAGCTGTTATGCTCCATATTTGTTTAGCTTAGCCTTTAGCTGGGGCATGTGTTAGTGTGTCTTGTGCTGTCTGTTATTTTAAGTTAACGTTTAAAATGTCTCTCTCTGCCCTCATCTCCATCTGAAGCCCAATCGTAACACAGAGCTTGTTACCCTCACGTGCCCCCCTCACCTCCTCAAAATCTCCGGCTCGGGGAGTCGCTGTCGGCTCTGTTTAGTTCTGATGAGTGTAAAAAGTTTTCACACCCCAGCAGATCTGCAGATATTAAACACTGCTCTTAATAAACGGTGTACACCCCCCCCCCCCCCCCCATCCCAGCTGTTCCAGATCTCACAGCTTCTTGAGGTTCTTACACAGAAGAACAGTTCTTATGAGAACCTCCACCCCAGATCTCAGGGTTCCTCTGATCCTGTAACCGTCGTGTTTTAACCAAATATTAAATTGAGGATTTTTATATTAAGATTTAATATCATCACATCTTTACCCGTCTGATTCTGAGCCCACAGAACTATTTTCTATACCGAGTTAATTAATGAGTTAACGAGTAAAAATTCTGAACCTGCTGGAACGTCCACAAACACAAAGGACACAAATACACTGTACAGACATAAGTATCTGGACGCCTCTTCAACACATTAATACATAAATTAATGTGTTTCAGCCACAACAGTTACTAACAGCTGTAATGAATCAATCATATAAAGATATATGGTTCCAACTGTGCAGCAACAGTTTAGGGAAGGCCCTTTCCTGTTCCAGCATGAGGAAAAACTCCAGCATCCTGCACAGAGCCCTGAGCTCAGCCCCACTCAGCAGCTCTGGGATGAACCGGAACATCAACTGATCAATCAGCACCCAGCCATACAAGACTTTGAAGTGTGTCTGTGTGTGGGAATTTGTGCAGCGCTGAATCCTTCATACATCAGACTTGTAATTGGAGAGGAAAATAATTCGACCGGCGTCGTTCCCCCAAATCTTCTATCAGACTGAACGAGTTCCTGACAGGAATTGGTTTTAGCAGAGAACTGATAACCTGCTCATCTCCCCATGTCATGTGATACAGCGGGGCGGGCGGGGCACAAATCCCCATACTTTATATTAAATCTTACTGCTGAAGTTCCTGCAGTCCTGATCAGAATGTTTACAGACGCTCGGTTCCATCTACAGTTCTGTACTGCTGAGTTTATCAGAATCTCAGCCAATCAGAAAACATTAAAATAAATACAATTAAAAATAAAATAAATAAAATAAATAATAAAATAAATGAAATTAATAAAATATATAAAATAAATAATATTTATAATAAAATAAATAAAATTTTATTTACTGTGATTTTTGCAGCTCTACTTTTCCATAAAAAATATTTACTTTAACCCCACTGAACTTCATCATGGTTCCTCAGTCCTGATTATGCTTGTTTACAGCTGTTGTCCAGATAAATATGGCTAGTTTAACTTTACCTGTTTAAAAGTGCATGAATCAGTGGTCTCTCTGCCAAGGTTAAGAAAAGAAAACTGTCTGGATGTAGCACAGGAGATTCTGTCCACAGTCCAGTGCAAACAGTGTAAACAGTGTCACATGTTCCCTTAGCCTCCAATTCAGCCAAAATGTAAGTAATTGATTTTATTTATTTATTTGTTTATTTTATTTATTTACTTATTTAATTAACTAATTACTTATTTATTTTATTTTTATTTTATTTTTTTATATTATTTATTTACTTAACTAATTATTTTTTTTTATTTTTTTATTTTTTTTTAATTATTTTCTTTTATTTTGTTTTTTCTATTTAATTTAATTTAATTAATAATTTTTTTTTTTTTTTTTTTTTATTATTTTCTTTTATTTGTTTATTTATTTATTTATTTATTTTTATTTGGACAACATCTGAACAGCAGTTTTGTTTTGAAACATCCCAGAACTTTCCACACCAGCGCGTTTATAATCTAACTGCTGTCTGTATATTTTTGACATGTTCATGTTCCACTAATACTGTCCTAATCTAACTCTGTAGAGATTTTACTGAAGGTCACTGAAGGTCATGTGATGTTTTCTTTTCTCTTCATAAACCTTTGGAACCTCCTGAGATGTTCCTGATGTTCCTGTACACAGTGGAACGTTCAGTGTTCTGTGTTTGGAACAATCAGACTTTGTTAGATCAGACCAAACACATGAGCGCTGAAGCCTCCACGGTGGAACATGAGCAGTGTGAGTGTGGTGCAGGTGATGGTGGAGGTTAATGGTGGTCTCCATCCCTGAAGGTGGAGGGTTTGATCCTCAGAGGAAATGAAAGGCGGGTGGTTTTCAATTATTTTTACTGGGTTCTCCAAAATATTTTTATCATGTTCATCTAAATGAAATAAATGATCCTAACCCTATCTTTATACCACAGTGAGATCTGATCTGCTGAGAGACGTGATGATGGAACCTGATGAAGATCTGATGGTTCTGTACTTTACTTTATTTTTATATAGAGCTTTTCAAAAACCCAAAGACGCTTATGGACAACAAGTACATACAAGGAGACGAGGAGAAGACCTGATGGAGGGGTCCAGGCTCAAGGCAGGTTACACACAAGTGTGAAGAGTTCCAGAGTCGAGGAGCACATCTAGAAAATTCTGGGTCACCAAAGCCGTGGAGGTTAGATGGAGGAATTGTGAGAAGCCTGGCTGATGAAGATCTGAGAGAGCGAGAAGGTTTGTAAGGAAGAAGAAGATCAGACAGGTAAGAGCTTTACGAGCTTTATAGGTTAGTAGAAGAATTTTGAAGTGTATGTGATATTTAACAGGAAGCCAGTGGAGATGTTGGAGAACAGATGTTACATGGTGATGTGAGGAGTGTGGGTGAGGAGACGGGCAGCAGAACTGATGCCAGCTAGAAGGGAGTTACAGTGGTCCAGACGGCTGGAAATGAAAGCATGGATTAAAGTTTCAGCAGCGGCCTAAGAGAGACAGAGATGGTCTGAGCCTGGTGATGTTAACTACAGAATTCATAGATCTGAGGCTGGTGGAACGTGATGAAGATCTTCCTCTGGGAAGCTGTTTATTAGATTTTGGATCATGACTGCAGGGATTCATTTAAAAGTGAGGTCAGGAACTGATGTTTATTGATAGATTCTAATGAACCCTGAGCCACTGTTCCATCTGTTCTTCAGGGTGCCAAACGTAGAATATTCTAGAGAAAATGTTCCCAGAGCTCCAGAGTCCAAGAGTGTTGTGCTTTACATCATTCCTATTAATCTTAGGTTTATGTTCAGCTCATGAATCTCCGGAACAGTTCATGTGCTAATGTTGAGTCTGGAACTCGTTATGCTCCATACTTTAGCAGCTTTTGTTGAGCTGTTGTTGCTCCTAGATGTTTGTAGTGAAGGTGACACGTCAAGCTCAAGTGTGTTGATGTACGACTCTGGTTTGATGTGAGCTGGTTCGGCTGTGGTTAATTTATTATAATAATGAGTTCATGATGATGTGATCATTAGAGCTGGAGGTGCTACAGAAGAGCTGGAGGTTCCTTCAGTGCTGAATCATCTCCTCTGGTGTGTAGATCTCTGAGACCTTCATGGTTTCACATCACGTCTCAGCTCTAATCAGAAGAACTGAATGAAGCGCCGCTCTCCTCTCAGGATTGTTCTGTTTTCTTATCTGAGCCCCCTGTGACCCACATTAGTCCGTCCTGCTCCGTCTTTATCCTCCGCTCACTGATAACCACGCCGTCGTCCGTCAGAGGAACCGTCGCCGTCCATCAGAGGAACCGCCGCCGTCGGTCAGAGGAACCGTCGCCATCCGTCAGAGGAACCGCCGCCGTCCGTCAGAGGAACCGCCGCCGCTGCTGGTGATGACTTCCTTCTTCAGTGCTCATTAATCCACATATTGCTTTCTCCTCTCGTTTAGCATCGGCGGCTAATGTGAACGCAGGAGTGTAATGCTCTCCGCTAGGATTTAAACACAGCCAGAAAATATCTCGCTCTGTCCTGGTGTTAATCCTGCAGTGCAGCGTCCGCTCTTGTCTTCTCCATTTGGTGCGATCTAAGATGTCTTCTGGGGCCGCATGTTGACAATCTTCATGTCTACATTGATACGATCCAGCCGCCGCATCTTTGGTCGCTCACTTGGCCGGTGCCCTTGAGGGTATTAACATTATTGTATTTTTATTTATTATTTATTGAATCAGATGAAATATTAATACGTGTGTTTACTTCACATGAATTATTTTTGAGCAGCGTTTAGCTTTGATGTAATTAGCGTTGGCAGATAATGACTTATTCCCGTCTGATGTGTAATTGGAATGAGCAGTGGGGGCTCGGGGGGTGCTGGGGGGTGCTGGGGGGTACTGGAGGGGGGGTGCTGGAACCCTCCTGGAGCTTTTACAGGATCTTCTCTGGTTGGTGAGATGAGGAGGAACGTTGTTATAATCCAGGACGTTAGAGGAGCTTTAATTAGATGAATGATTGTTCTGGCTCTCTGGACCGAGCGCTCCTGAATCTGCTCCACTCTGACGGGCGTGGTCGGTTCTCATTATTTCATTAGAGAATGACGAGGTCACCTTCATCAGGTCCTCTTTTATTCTCCTCCAGTTCTGAGTCTCCCACACGTCTGAGGGGTTCCTGTGGAATCTGGTACCAGGGCGTCACCAGCAGATCCTTCAGCTCCTGAACACTGTGACCTGGATCATCTACAGAACATCAACGTTCACCAGAAACACCCCGGAGACCAGCACTTTATTTCTCTAATGCCAGCCCTCCTCCCCCATTTCCCCAGAGCATCATGGATTTGGGTCTGTTCTAAATGCACCATGGCTGGAGGGTGGAGATATTTAGGAAAGGTCCTCACGGGCAGCACACTGGAGACCTGATTAATCATTCAGCCTTCAGAACTAACACACTAACACAGCCTGGTACTGAGGAACTGGAACCTTTAGCCTGGTACTGAGGAACTGGAACCTTTAGCCTGGTACTGAGGAACTGGAACCTTCAGCCTGGTACTGAGGAACTGGAACCTTCAGCCTGGTACTGGGGAACTGGAACCTTCAGCCTGGTACTGAGGAACTGGAACCTTCAGCCTGGTACTGAGGAACTGGAACCTTCAGCCTGGTACTGAGGAACTGGAACTTTTAGCCTGGTACTGAGGAACTGGAACCTTCAGCCTGGTACTGAGGAACTGGAACCTTCAGCCTGGTACTGGGGAACTGGGACCTTCAGCCTGGTACTGGGGAACTGGGACCTTCAGCCTGGTACTGAGGAACTGGAACCCTCAGCCAAACACCATACACCAAACACTACATCAAACACTACACCAAACACTACACACCAAACACTACACACCAAACACTACACCAAACACTACACACCAAACACTACACCAAACACTACATCAAACACTACACACCAAACACTACACACCAAACACTACACACCAAACACCATACACCAAACACTACACACCGAACACTACACACCAAACACTACACATCAAACAATACACACCAAACACTACATCAAACACTACACATCAAACACCATACACCAAACACTTCACACCAAACACTACACATCAAACACTACACACCAAACACCATACACCAAACACTACACACCAAACACTACACACCAAACACTACACACCAAACACTACACACCAAACACTACACACCAAACACTACACACCAAACACTACATCAAACACTACACACCAAACACTACACATCAAACACTACACACCAAACACTTCACACCAAACACTACACACCAAACACTACATCAAACACTACACACCAAACACTACACACCAAACACTACATCAAACACTACACACCAAATACTACACATCAAACCATTCAAACCTTTAATATTTTAATTGTTTAATGAAGATATTGATGTATAGTGTTTGGTGTGTAGTGTTTGGTGTGTAGTGTTTGGTGTGTAGTGTTTGGTGTAGTGTTTGGTGTGTAGTGTTTGGTGTGTAGTGTTTGATGTGCAGTGTTTGGTGTGTAGTGTTTGATGTGTAGTGTTTGATGTGTAGTGTTTGGTGTGTAGTGTTTGGTGTGTGGTGTTTGGTGTGTAGTGTTTGGTGTGTAGTGTTTGATGTGCAGTGTTTGATGTGTAGTGTTTGATGTGTAGTTTTTGGTGTGTAGTGTTAGATGTGAAGTGTTTGGTGTGTACTGTTTGATGTGTAGTGTTTGGTGTGTAGTGTTTGTTGTGTAGTGTTTGATGTGCAGTGTTTGATGTGTAGTGTTTGGTGTGTAGTTTTTGGTGTGTAGTGTTAGATGTGAAGTGTTTGGTGTGTACTGTTTGATGTGTAGTGTTTGGTGTGTAGTGTTTGGTGTATGGTGTTTGATGTGTAGTGTTTTTTGTATGGTGTTTGATGTGTAGTGTTTGGTGTGTAGTGTTTGGTGTGTAGTGCTTGGTGTATGGTGTTTGATGTGTAGTGTTTTTTTGTATGGTGTTTGATGTGTAGTGTTTGATGTGTAGTGTTTGGTGTGTAGTGTTTGATGTGTAGTGTTTGGTGTGTAGTGTTTGATGTGTATGGTGTTTGGTGTGTAGTGTTTGATGTGTAGTGTTTGGTGTGTAGTGTTTGGTGTATGGTGTTTAGTGTATGGTGTTTGATGTGTAGTGTTTGGTGTATGGTGTTTGATGTGTAGTGTTTGGTGTGTAGTGTTTGATGTGTAGTGTTTGGTGTGTAGTGTTTGATGTGTATGGTTTGGTGTATGGTGTTTGGTGTGTAGTGTTTGGTGTGTAGTGTTTGGTGTGTAGTGTTTGGTGTATGGTGTTTGGTGTATGGTGTTTGATGTGTAGTGTTTGGTGTATGGTGTTTGATGTGTAGTGTTTGATGTGTAGTGTTTGGTGTATGGTGTTTGATGTGTAGTGTTTGGTGTGTAGTGTTTGATGTGTGGTGTTTGGTGTGTAGTGTTTGGTGTGTAGTGTTTGATGTGTGGTGTTTGGTGTGTAGTGTTTGGTGTGTAGTGTTTGATGTGTAGTGTTTGGTGTGTAGTGTTTGATGTGTAATTTTTGGTGTGTAGTGTTTAGTGTGTAGTGTTTGGTGTATGGTGTTTGATGTGTAGTGTTTGGTGTGTAGTGTTTGGTGTGTAGTGTTTGGTGTGTATTGTTTGATGTGTAGTGTTTGGTGTGTATTGTTTGGTGTGTAGTGTTTGATGTGTAGTGTTTGGTGTGTAGTGTTAGATGTGAAGTGTTTGGTTTTTACTGTTTGATGTGTAGTGTTTGGTGTGTAGTGTTTGGTGTATGGTGTTTGATGTGTAGTGGTTTTTTGTATGGTGTTTGATGTGTAGCGTTTGATGTGTAGTGTTTAATGTGTAGTGTTTGATGTGTAGTGTTTGGTGTATGGTGTTTGATGTGTAGTGTTTGGTGTGTAGTGTTTGATGTGTGGTGTTTGGTGTGTAGTGTTTGGTGTGTAGTGTTTGATGTGTGGTGTTTGGTGTGTAGTGTTTGGTGTGTAGTGTTTGGTGTGTAGTGTTTGATGTGTAATTTTTGGTGTGTAGTGTTTGGTGTGTAGTGTTTGGTGTATGGTGTTTGATGTGTAGTGTTTGGTGTGTATTGTTTGATGTGTAGTGTTTGGTGTGTAGTGTTTGGTGTGTATTGTTTGATGTGTAGTGTTTGGTGTGTATTGTTTGGTGTGTAGTGTTTGATGTGTAGTGTTTGGTGTGTAGTGTTTGGTGTGTAGTGTTTGGTTTGTAGTGTTTGGTGTGTAATTTTTGGTGTGTAGTGTTTGATGTGTAGTGTTTGGTGTGTAGTGTTTTGTGTGTAGTGTTTTGTGTGTAGTGTTTGGTGTATGGTGTTTGGTGTGTAGTGTTTGGTGTGTAGTGTTTGATGTGTAGTGTTTGGTGTATGGTGTTTGATGTGTAGTGTTTGGTGTGTAGTGTTTGGTGTATGGTGTTTGATGTGTAGTGTTTTGTGTGTAGTGTTTGGTGTATGGTGTTTGATGTGTAGTGTTTGATGTGTAGTGTTTGGTGTATGGTGTTTGATGTGTAGTGTTTGGTGTGTAGTGTTTGGTGTATGGTGTTTGATGTGTAGTGTTTTGTGTGTAGTGTTTTGTGTGTAGTGTTTGGTGTATGGTGTTTGATGTGTAGTGTTTGGTGTGTAGTGTTTGGTGTATGGTTGATGTGTAGTGTTTGGTGTGTAGTGTTTGGTGTGTAGTGCTTGATGTGTAGTGTTTGGTGTATGGTGTTTGATGTGTAGTGTTTGGTGTATGGTATTTGATGTGTAGTGTTTGGTGTGTAGTGTTTGGTGTGCAGTGTTTGATGTGTAGTGTTTGGTGTGTAGTGTTTGATGTGTAGTGTTTGATGTAGTGGTTGATGTAGTGTTTGATGTAGTGTTTGATGTGTAGTGTTTGATGTAGTGTTTGATGTAGTGTTTGATGTGTAGTGTTTGGTGTATGGTGTTTGGTGTGTAGTGTTTGATGTGTAGTGTTTGATGTGTAGTGTTTGATGTAGTGTTTCATGTGTAGTGTTTGATGTAGTGTTTGATGTGTAGTGTATGGTGTTTGATGAAGACCTTTCATACCTTGTCTTTTCTGGTCTCTCTCTCATCCATCATGGCTGAATATTTCTGATAATTAACGTTAATTATGTTT